>NC_137135.1:21162855-21362855 GCF_949319135.1 Squalius cephalus
AGTCCCGCTTTGCGATTCTCTATATCACTTATTTGGTGAACAGTAGCATTTAGCTTGTAAGCTTTTAGCTGTTTCTAAACAAGTATTGTTGATAAAATGTTTATGGTTCCTTTTACTGCATTTCCGAATCCCCCCAATATGTTTTTTTGACAGTAATATATCTAGGAGAGCAAATAATTTTTCAAAGCGAATTTTTTTTTGAATAAATAATTGTAGATTGGATCCCAGAGAGACAGAGTTTTAATAAATAATAATAACAATATTGCTACTAATCTATTTAATAAATAGATTTGATTGTTTTCTCGACTAGATTTAAAACATGGGGGAGCCACAGCAGGTCAGTGCTCTTCCACCGCCTCCAATGCAGTTCATCAAGGAGTACACGGATGAGAACGTGCGAAAGGGACTGGCCCCCAAACCCCCTCCTCCTATCCGAGACAGTTACATGATGTTTGGCAATCATTTCCAATGCGACGACATCATTATTCGACCTTTGGAGACCCAGGGCATCGAGCGCCTCCACCCTATGCAGTTTGACCACAAGAGAGAGCTGAAGAAACTAAATATGTCCATCCTAGTCAACTTTCTGGACCTTCTGGACATCCTCATCAAAAGCCCAGGTAGCATTAAGCGAGAGGAGAAAATGGAGGACTTGAAACTCCTGTTTGTCCACATGCATCACCTCATCAATGAGTACCGTCCTCACCAGGCCAGGGAGACGCTTCGGGTCATGATGGAGGTTCAGAAGAGACAGAGGTTGGAGACGGCTGAGCGTTTCCAGAAGCATCTGGAGCGGGTGGTGGAGATGATTCAAGGGTGTCTTGTTTCGCTGCCTGATGATTTGCCGCAACCTAACAGCTCCAGCGCGGGAGAGGCTGGTGGCGCGGGGTCAGCTGGAGCCTCAAGACTGAAAACAGAGCCTATGGATGTAGATGTGACGGGTGTTAGCTGCATGGTTGCACAAACGGACAAGAACGCGTCTTGTAATAAGGACAAAGTGTGGGACAAGGATGCTGCAATGTGCAGTATTATTGATGAGATGACATGAGCTGTCTAAGGAATGTATTGTGTTTTTATTGTTATTCAGGACATGCCCGTTCTTCAACTTTGTTACAAAACTCAACATAGGCAGACCACAAACACATACAGACGTTTTTACTATTTAACACGGTGGTCTGCTCACACAGTCATTGAAGTAGAGCTGTATGTGTAAAATAATAAAGATCTGGTCTTTTCATTTTCATATCACTCACTGCTTTTTTGTGTTGTTTTCACATAAATAAAACAGACTATAAGCATCAGTTCAAGCCACATTATAAGCCACATGATAATGATAAAGGAAGGAAAAAGCTAGTTAAACTGTTGAGTAATAACCTGCTCTGCAGACACACAATGTTGTGTTATGTGATTTAGCCATTCTCCATGTCACATGTTTACATGATGCAGATTGGTTGGAGGAAATGCAAACTTATAAAACCTTTACTGCACTTATGCAATCTTGTGTAAGTGCACTTTAGTCTAACCAGTGACGTAGATTTTAACCAAATGGACATTTGTATCATTGGTTGGTAATTACAATGTCTCTGGTATTTGCAGTGTCATCCTATTATGCTTTAAGTCTTTACTCACCAGCATGCCACTGAACATGTGTTCGACATACACGAGTCCATAAATACAGCAACTATACGAAGATTTATGAAGGGTTTGCGAAGGTAATGTTTATGTAGAAGTGTAGACAATTTGAGATAAATGTTTAAGAAATATTAACACAATGTTATTCCTCAGGGTTTATAATGTTATCAGTGGCACATAATGCATGATCTCGGGAAGGGACTGCATTCAACATCTAAAGCAAAACCCTTTCCAACGTACGGCAAATGTTAAATTACACAAAGAAAAGGCAAAAAAGGAATTATCAAAGCACAAATATTGAGCACCCATATATTCATGACAGAGTTAGCTTTGTAGGACTCTGTCATTGAATTAGTGCGCGAGATTCCCTGTTATGAAACGCGGCATTCGCTGTTTCACAACAGGGTGGAACGCGGAGCGGGGGAGCCAATGGGAAGCACCACCACGCGTCACGTGTTTTTTTTATTTATGTAATGTAATGGTGTCAGTGGCGAACACAGCATTATCTGCGGTCTAAACACAAGAGAAAGATGATGGTCTAGCGAACTTAAAAACAGGAAAATAGAGATCCATCGGTCGCTTTTTATTTTGTCCTTGCACTGCGTTGATGGAGTTCGGAAGAGTCAGCAAAGCAACGCTGATCGGACTGAAGCGGAGTGAACCGATTCATCATACTACACACAACAAGGGAAAACGTTACTCTCACAACAAAGACTGAGATATGATTGGCAACAGATAATCATACATATTAAATCTATTGTCACATATAAAAGTAAGTTGGAGAGGGAATCCTAAAGCATGCTAGTCTTGGCACACTCGGCTCAATTTCGCAGAAACTGCCATCGGCCTTTGGAAGCTTATAAAAGCAGTGATCATGAAATGAGATAGGACAGAGCTGTTAAACTACCCGTGTCGTTTAACTTTTTATGCATGCCACATTTCATGCTCAAGAATCGAGCTCTTTAACTTTTGACAAAGGGCATCAGCTGTTCAACTTTCAGGAAGAAGCTGTCACCGGATGAAAGAGTCCAGCATGGATCTGCTGGAGTGTCCGATCTGTCTGTTCCTCATGTGCGAGCCCGTGACCATGAGCTGCGGTCACTCGTTCTGCAGGAGATGCATGGGCGCTTTCCTGCCCTCGCGATGCCCCACCTGCAAAGAACGACTGAAGCAGAGAGATGCGAAAAACATCAAAAACAACGTGTTACTGTTCAGCGTCATTGAGAAATGTTGCCCAGAAGAGACTAAGATGAAGTGTCACATTCAGGAGAAGCTGAAAACCAGCGAGTTTACAGAAGCGCTTCGTATTGCGGACGAAGGGATCGAGATGGGTAAGTTAAGGATGCAAAATCCGTCTACCTTATGCAACCACATTGGTGTTCGTTGTGCAACACGGTTTAGTGTTCCGTATCGGATATGACAAGTGAACATGCAGATGCTCGGACTATGGCTGTCTCAAAACTAGAGCTATGAACGGAGCTCGATTCGATAATTCTTTCTATTAAACACCGTTTTTATTATTATTGTTATTACAGCAACCGAAATATTTTATGTTTAGTTGCTTTAAGGCGCTTGCGTTCAAAACATAGAGATACATACGCGCGAGTGTAGTCGAAAGAATCAATCTTGAGAACCGATTCTTTTTTTGTGAATCAAAACATACATTACGATTCGGAATACCGACCTATGAGTGTGATTACAGAATTAACCGGAGTCACTTAACGTTACCCACCCGCAAGTTATTACTGACGTTATGTCTGGCTTAAAATAAACCAAAACTGTTACTGTTGCATATTGTACGTAAGTCTCGCGAGACTTTTATCAGTGTTAATTATTTGGTTGTTCACATGACAAAATTAATTAAATGTTTATTTTTTTTGTTCTTATATATATATATATATATATGTCATATATATCTTATATATATTTTTTGATTTATAGCTCGGATGAATGAATCCACTGCGTTTATACCACCTATAAAAAGTAAACCCACTTTTTGCAAGAATTGCAAATATGGTGCATAATAGAATGATCGGTGACATGGAAGGTGCCTAGGTTGTGCAGTCTAGATAGGAAGCTCACTAGATTTTATACAGCAAATTGTAACCTTTCTTTTTCTTGCTGTACAGGATATTTGTAACTCATAATAATAGCCGGCTCTTGCTTTTTATAGGGCATGTATGCAGTGACAGCACACCTCATTCTGCTGAAGTAGGCCAATGAGTTTGTGAACCTCATATTCACTAATGAAAAAGGAATACATTGAATGCAATTAAAAATCTCCAGAAGTATGATGATTTTAATTAAATGAGGATAAAATTTACAAGGATCTGTAAATAGAATATCAGTCATGTCAGTTCAGGACATCACTGTGGAAAATGCATCATAGAGATTATGCAATTAAATGGTTAGTTCACCCAAAAATGAACATTCTGTCATCATTTACTCTCCCTCATGTCGTTCCAAACACGAAAGACTTCATTCATCTTTGGAACACAAATGAAGATCTTTTTGATGAAATCTGAGTGATTTCTTTCCCTCCATTGACAGCTACACAACTACCACTTTGACGCTTCAAAAAGTTCATACTGAGATCGTAAAACTAATCTATATGACTTGAGCGGTTTAGTCTAAATTTTCTGAAGAGACACGATCGCTTTATACGCTGAGCAGAATTTATTTATGCTTGCTTGATGTGCGAGAAACAATGAGGTTCATTCTTGCGTGACGCAGAACGTCTGAGCTTCTTCAAGAACCTATGAAGTTTGTTCTCGTGCGGCAAGCAAAGATGGTTGAGATTCTGTTTATGTTCGCTGATCAATATTTATATGTGAATAAAAGCCTTAATTCAATCAGTTTATTATATAAAGCGATCGTGTCTCTTCAGAAAATATTAGACTAAACCGCTTAGGATTAGATTTACAATCTCTTTATGAACTTTTCGAAGCGTCAGATTTGCGTAGCTGTCACAGAAATGAGGACAGAAATCTTAGATTTTATTAAATCTTATCTTCATTTGTGTTTCTATGAACGGAAGTCTTACGGGTTTGGAACGACATTAGGGTGAGTAAACAATTCATAATTTACTAATTTTTGATCATTTTGAACTATCTCATTTAAAATTGAATATACTAAATGCATGTTTAGAATCAGATCAGCCTATAAACACAGGTAGGCTGAGATAATGAAAGCCGTATGCAGCAGGAGTTTGAAATCTGTTGTTTCTAGAAATATTTGCCCTAGATTGCAGCATAAAATTCATTTTAACACAGCGTGGGTTAGTTGAAGACTGTTAGAGATTGTCTTTGTGATCCACCTACTCACTCACTTTAGAGCAGAGAGCTGTGCTTGTTGAAAGCAACAGTGATTTCATAATCTCAGGTCTCCTAAAGGGTTAATGAATACCAGTGAAAACGGGTTAAAACATGTTGTGAGAGACTGATGTCACTAACAAGGGTAAATAAAGCCATGAAAGAATCTCTAGGGCACACATTGGTGAAATAACAAGGTCCCTTGCGTATACAATATACACAAATGAGATATTACAGAACATATTCTAAGATGCATGAATGTGGTTGTGCAGAATCCTGTGCAATTAATGTATCTCCGACACAATGAGCTATAGTGTACTATAGTGTAGTTTGGTAGTATTGTAAGGCTCTTCTCTTTTAGATATAGCATGACTATTAACATCAACAGTACCATTAGTCTTTTAGTGAATTAAACGTATCATTTTACGGCCACTGAATGAATGCAGTTATCTGTCTAGTAACATAAACCCTCCCAGGCAAAACTCAGATGTCTGTCAACTCTTTGAATCCAATTAGAGGCAGTTTCCTGTACGCTCAGCGTTCTGCCCCACATAATCTTTCCCTCTTGTGTAACCGAGAATCCTATAACATAATCTGGTTTGTAACAGCCTGGTTATTTCATCACTCTGTGTGTACATATACAAATGCAACCTGAATTTCTGTCCCTCTTTATGCAATAATTTGTAGAAGTTTTGGATTTCCGATCACTGTCAGATCAGATCCCTTTGTAGTTGAATTTGATTAATCTCTAAAGCACGCTCACCCACCCCTTCCTTTGTTTATCTTATAGCAGGCGAACTCCATTCGTTGCATTTGATCTTTATGCATTACACAGTTTCTTTTCCTTATTTTTTGCATTATGCTATTAGATGGTCATCTCATGCCATCCAAGTGGTGCAGATGTAAGATGTGCACTAAAACACAATGTTCCCTAGAGGTGGGAGGGATGCTTATGCAGAGTGCTGCTGTTCAGAGATTAAAGATGTCCATTTCGGTTTCTCTCTTTTTGTTTATGCACATTTTAAACAAAAAACTCCATAAAAGCCACATATATGTCTGAAATGAGACTGAGGATCATACTGTCCATCTCTTCATGCATCTACAGTCCCGGATGATGTGAGTCTGAAAGTGTGGCGGGCCGAGGCTTGCATGGGCCTCCGTCGATTTTCTGATGCCCTCCGTGACCTGGATGACCTGTGCTGTGTGCGACCCAATTGGACTGAGGTGAGGGCCATCTTTGCTGACTGTACTGGTTATTTATATGTTGTCTAGGGACAAGACTTTGATTACTGTTTAGGAATGGTGTTGACAGATGAGTTATATTCTGCATTCTTAAAATCCGTATCAATTTATTATACATATTTATTATTCTGCATACTCACGCCAGATTTCTAAAATGTCTGTGAAGTCTCATGTTTTGGTTTTGCGGAAATGACTGACACAGTTTCATAGTTATATCATCTCTGTTGGTATGGACAGAGCACATTGTGGTTTGGCATTATTCCCACAGCAGTTTACTGGCATACACTGGCGTTCAAAGTTAATCTTTAGTAATACTCTTATAATTTATCACTTGTATTCAGAAAAAAGGCATTAAATTGATCAAAAGTGACAGTAAATGCATTTATAACATTACAAAAAAATTCTATTTCTTTTAAGGTTTTTTTTTTTTTTTTACTATACATTCATCAAAGAATCCTGAAAAAATGATCATGGTTTCCAAAAAATATTTGGCAGCACTATTGTATTCATCATTGACAATAATAAGAAAATATTTATTGAGCAGAAAATCAGCATATTAGAATAATTTCTGAAGGATTATGTGACACTGAAAACTGGAGTAAATTCAGCTTTGTCATCATATTTAAAATATATTACAATAGAAAACTATTTAAAACTGTAATAATATTTCAAAATATTACTATTATTGTTTTTACTATATTCTTGATCAAATAAATGCAGCCTTGGTGAGCATAAGATACCTCAGTCATTAAAAAAATCTTCCTGACCTAAAACATTTAAAATGTAGTGTTTGATCATGTTTTGATTATATATATTATGTAAAACGGGGGAGATTTACTTTTATTCCCGAGGACTTTTTCTAAATTATATTTAATAAATTGAATAGGAATATTTGTGTTAATAATTTGTGTTTAAATTCTGTGTTTTTAGGGGTTCTTTCGTAAAGGGAATGTTCTACTTGAAATGGGCAGACAGACTGAAGCCCTCATCCAGTTCTACCACTGCCTGAAGCAGCAGCCTGACTTTGCCCCTGCGAAAAACCAGATTAAGAAGGTGGGTCTTTCAGAACGTTTCCAGAAGTTTGATGAACAGTTTTCTGGAGAGAGTCAGAACCAAAACATCCAAATATGGAGCACGTTTTGCATGAATAAAATGTTTTACATGATGTGCAGATCTTGGAAGCAGAGGGAATGCCTGTACCGGAAGAAGTTCCACGGATCCTGCATGTTGTGTCGGAGTACTTGCAAGATCCCTGTCCCATCACCAGCTCTGTAAGCCCCTCGTGCACAGATAGTCAGCGCTACACGCACAACAGTGCTGAGGGTCAAAGTGATGCCGGGCAGGTGAGGTGTGCGCACAGCACATATGTGACCCTGGACTACAAAACCAGTCACAAGGGTCAATTAAAAAAAAAAAAAAAGGATTTTAGGATTGGAAAATATTTGACCGAGATACAACTATTTGAAAATCTGGAATCTGAGGGTGCAAAAAAATCTAAACATTGAGAAAATCAAATTTTGATTTGAAAAATTGATTTTTACACCTCACAATTTATGGATTGTGCTGCATCCACTCACAAAAATATTTTTTATACATGTTTACGGTAGGAAATTTACAAAATATCTTCATGCAACATGATCTTTACTTAATATCTTAATGATTTTTGGCATAAAAGAAAAATCACTAATTGTGACCCATACGATGTATTATTGGCTATTGCCACAAATATACCCGTGCGACATGTGACTGGTTTTGTGGTCCAGGGTCACATTCGCTCTTGTGTTACATTGGTAATGTGAGCAACTAAAATATTTGATCTGATATAGTTGTGAATGTAAAGATTCTTTTTTTTCCTCATGAAAATAGACTTTGATGCTGATATGGCAATAAAAAATAAATTCATTTGTGATGTGAGCTATATGGGAAAGATTTTGCTCACTCTCAAGGTCTTTCCTGTTCTGTCCTAGAATGCAACTAAAGTGAAGCACGGCACCAGCGGCGAGTGCTGCCTGAGCCTGTGTCAGGCCGTGTCCTTCCTCCCCACTGCTGAGGATGATGAGGAAATGATGATGAAGAGAGAGGAGAAACAGAACGGAGGTAAAGATATCTTACTGACTGCTCATGGAAACAAATGTAATGCATTCGCATTTATATATGCACCTTCTAGAAATGATTAAAACATTGTTTTTGTATTAAATAGAATTGAATAATATTTTCAAAGTTTAGTTTTTAAATGGATAATTCCAGTCAAGAATGCTGAAAGATAGTTAGTTTAGCTGCTTTGCTTCATACAATTTTAATTAATTGTCACTTGATGATGATTATTAATCATCATTAATCTCATACTTTTTGTTAAAACTACGCATTAAGTAAGGAATACATAATAATGTGAGTAGGTGTTAGTTTGAGCAAATTGTGTGAGACTGGTTTGACACTTTGGCCATAATTATGTTCATAACATAGCACATTAGCCTAGCTATATATACAGTATAACACATCCTCGAGTGACCTATTGCATATGTGTACAAAAATCTAATAATATGTCATAAGTAAATTGTCATATTAAACATGTGAAATTCATTTTGATATTCGAGATTACTTTGGGTTTTGTAAGTTCTTTATTCATTAGTTCATAGTAGTTCATTGTTCAACCCAGGTAAACATAATGGGTTATATATTCATATTATTATTAAATATTATTATTCATATAAATATTATTTCATTTTACTTCATAAGCAGTTACTTTGTTTAGACATGATTAGACAACAAATCAGAATGACATTCATTCAAAGGTTATGTTGGTTGTTTGGTTCTTTAGGTGTGTGCAGTGTGGGCAGAGAGTCCTGCCTCAGCGTTCTGACAGTGACTGATTTTGAGTGCCCTCTCTGCATCAGGTCAGTGGAGATTTATAGTGTGTCCTTTTTCACTGACCTTATATCCTGCTACCAGACTCTTGCATTTTCCTGAACTTCGATATAGTATTTAAATGTTAGATTACAGCTGGCACTTGCTTAATTGAAGACACAACATATTCTTTAATACTTTAACGAGTGTAATTCAAAATTGGGAAATGTCATGACACTGTTTTATTCTTGTTTTGTGGTCATACCAGTGTATTGTAAGTTACTATGGAGCTGTTAAATGCTTGATTCTGAATGGTTTACAAACGTTCTAAGGTGTGCAATTACAAAAAAGGGAAACGCACAGCTAAAGTTGTTCCAGGCAGGTCTTACATTTTACATTTAGTCATTTAGCAGATGCTTTTGTCCAAAGCGACTTACAATTTAGGACTAAATTAAGCGAGTCATCGTGAAGAGGCAAAAACAACGCAAGTGCTCAAAATACGAAGTTCAGGCATTGTTCAGAGTAGCATAAGCCCGATAAGGGAGGATTAAAGGAAAAGGAAAGAAATCATTTTTTCTTTTTTTTTTTATGAGGTTAAGTGCTCACGGAAGATATGAGTTTTCAGTTGTCTATTGAATGTTGTCAGGGATTCTGCATTCTAGATGAGGGTAGGGAGAGTATTCCACCAGCATGGAATCGTGAATGAGAATGTCTTGACTACATTATATGTCCATATCACTTTGTCAAATGATTTCTGGTCCTTACAGCCTACAACAGCAAAAGAACATAAACCTACAAAGACATTGATCAAGCAAATCGATATAACAAACAATAATATAAAAATGACAAACTATATCCATGTTTTCACCATGGAATTACCTTTCATTATCTATGGAAAGCACACTCTCTTTCTCCTGCTCTCTCTCCCATAAAAACACACTCACATAGAACACACACACACACACACACACACACACACACACACACACACACACACACACACAAACTTGTTGTCAGTGCTGCCCTGCGTCTTTATCAGTAAAATAGTTTTGCAACTGAAAAGCTATATGACATTTTTTCAGTTTCTCAGTTACGTGACTGTTTTTGAAGCAGTTAAACTTACATCTTCTTCACTATTAGTTAGACGCTGCTTGCGATGAGATGCATAAGAAATTAGTGTTTAAAGGATAACAAACTGACACATGTCTTGAAATAAAACATTGAACAGTGTTTTGAGGCGAGGTAACTGTAATGTAAGCGGAATATATTGACTCAGTTGATATATTTCTGCAAAGTGATCCTCTTCTTAATGAAATGGAATAAAACCAGATAAAAATTTCTATCTGTCTTAATGAGGATTTTAAGTCTTTTATTCCAGAAGACTGTTGTGCATAAACAGATGTGTTTATTAACTTCCCACCTCTTATCTGTGCTCAATGGATCAATGATCACTATCATGATCAATGGATTAAAGGTTATTCTATGAGCCGGTGACAACACCCTGTGGACACACGTTCTGCAAGAACTGCATCGAGAGAAGTCTGGATCACAATCTCCGCTGTCCACTCTGCAAACAACCACTGCAGGAGGTAAAGTATCTATTTCATAAAGTAAATAAACAAAAATAAAACCATAATCATATTACAAATCATATTACATAGCAGTATAAGTCTCACCACATTACTTCCTATTCGCAGTATTTTAAGAACAGGAAGTACAACCCCACAGTGCTGCTGCAGGAGATTATTTGCCGCCTCTTCCCCCAGCAGTTGGCAGAGAGGAAACAGGTGCATGAGGCAGAGATGGAAGAGCTCTCAAAGTGAGTGCCCCTCTCAGTGATAACAACAAAAAAACAGTGCTCCTGCCTATTTATTGCAAAGGAGTTTCTATGAATGGAATTTCCCATGCTGCTGAGGTCTGGAAGAGCTCCAGTATCTGCAAAATGTATAAAATGGTGTCTAGAAGTCTTCACACAATATCAAACGTCTTCTGGACTGTTAAAGCCTCTGATAAAGTGTGCCATCTTTCAACTGACCATCTTTTATCTCCAGTTTGACCAAGGACATCCCAATCTTTGTGTGCACGGTGGCGTACCCTGGCATCCCTTGCCCGCTGCACATCTTTGAGCCTCGCTACCGTCTGATGATGCGCAGATGTATGGAGACGGGCACCAAAAAGTTTGGAATGTGCAGCTATGAGCATGGCAAAGGGTATACAAATAAAATATTATGCGGCTAACATCTGTCATTTAAGGTTATGCTAGCTTCAAACCAGAATTTGATGGTTTTACGTATCATAAAAATCATCTGGTTGTTAGTAGGTCTTAAAACTAGGTAAATACAACCTCAGATGAGCAATAACACATGACTTATTACACCATGTCATTATTTATTTAACAAAAGCCATATATATATATTACAGTGTTTTTTGATACTATAATTTCCTGTCACAGCTTTGCAGATTATGGCTGCATGTTGGATATTTTGGAACTTGAACTGCTTCCGGATGGTCGCTCCTATGTGGATACAGTGGGAGGAAGTCGCTTCCGAGTGCTCAGGAGAGGACAGAGAGATGGCTACCAAACTGCTGATATTGAGTACCTGGAGGACCATAAGGTCAGAGGTTACAGATTGCCATAACTCAAATTTCAGATCTGAGCCCAAGAAAAAGGCACATTGGAAGAACTCTTTAATGCAATACAGCATTATTAAGCACAAAAGACTATATGGCAAATATGAAAAAAATAAACCTTATAACCTAACCAGATAATACAAGAATCATGTAAATGAAATTGCTCTCATGGGGCGGTACCACTGAAACGTTCTAGAATTCTGTCTAATCTATTTAGTAACTATGGTGATTTCAGTTAGTTTAGTCAAATCTTAACTTAAGGCTTAAGATAGGAAGTATCTTTAATACAGCCCTTGATGTACTTCCCATCTTAAAGGTTACAGTCTCTTGTCACAATAGAAATCTGGCACGTTTATCTGAGCCTCCGGGATATTATTCTACCATAGCAAACTGTGGCAGTAGCAAGCTCTTTTTGTCATTTTATTATATTCTGTCATTTTAATAACTGTCAATCACAACTATTTTTAATATATTATATATTATTAACTATAGTAAACATGCATTTCAGTATCATATTAAAATACAATGATCTGAATGCCTGCATAAAGGAGGATCGTTTTAATACTGCTTTGACCTGTTGTGGGACACTTCCTCAAGATTGAAATTTGTGCAGAAGTTTCTCACACTTTCTATACACTGCACTGCATAGGAAGTTGTGGTGTCCATTGAGGCTATATGTGAAAGTGATCATGATTGTTGTGATCACTCAGATAGTGCAGTGACACCAAGATGATTGTCACTATAACAATAATCAAGCCATTTGGCTGCCGCAGTTATTTTCATTGCATCCAGTTGAGCTCACGTACTAGGGCAGAATACTGTCATTTCTCGGTTTAACACAGTCATTTCAACAGGTTCAGGTTGGTTCTGACTCTGGCAATTAAATGTTTATTAATGAAATGTTTAAAGGGATAGTTCACCCAAAAATGAAAATTCTGTCATCATTTACTCACCCTCAAGTTGTTTCAAACCTGTAAGAATTTCTTTTTTCTGCTGAACACAAAAGAAGATATTTTGATGTAGTATTTTTTTTTCCTACTATGGAAGCCAATGGGGTCCATCAACTGTTTGGTTACAGACATTTTTCAAAATATCTTCTTTTGTGTTCAGCAGAAAAAAGAAATTCTTACAGGTTTGAAACAACTTGAGGGAGAGTAAATGATGACAGAATTTTCATTTTTGGGTGAACTATCCCTTTAAGGCAAGTAGAGCCACACAACAGTGTTGTGTTTTTTGTTCAGTTATCATTATTAGTGAATAAGGTTGGACTTTTTAATCTTCTAGTTGCTTTCCCAATGGTTATGTGTCTCAGCCAGCTAAATAAGGTGTCATGTTTGAACATTAAATGAAAAGCTTGCATAAAAGATTCATGAGGGGGTTATTACCACTATCACAAGCCTGAGTCTGTTTGCATGATAGATTGCTTATAATGGCTGTAAATATGAAACCTTTTGTTAGCACTGCAAATTTAATATCAAGTAAATACTTAATGTTAATTAGCGTTAATTGCAAGTGCATTTATCGAACAGCTTGTGATTAACTGCCTGTTAGTCAACAAATTCAAGCTCTTTTCTAACTCATCTTTATTAGGATTTCACAAGCATTGTTTTATCATCAGGTTGAAGAAATCATTTAAATAACAGGAAAACTTCTACTTGTTTGCGTTTAGGTCGAAGGCGGCGAGCTTGAATTACTGCAGCTTCTCCATGACAGCGTGTATCAGCAGGCGAGAGAGTGGTACCATCGTCTGAACAGCCGCATTCAGGAGCAGATCAGCCGGCAGTACGGCATCATGCCCGAGAAAGAGGACAACATTCAGGTCAGAGCACGCAGAAAAACCACAGATCTTGCGTTTTAATAGTAACTTTCTAACGAGAATGAATGTTTTTGTGCGTTGCAGGCGTCTGCTAATGGACCGGCCTGGTGCTGGTGGCTTCTGTCAGTGCTGCAGTTAGATCCAGCCTATCAGACCACCGTTCTGTCTTTGACTTCCCTGAAGGATAGACTGGGTCATCTACGCATTGTACTAGAATACTTCTCTCAGAGCTAGGACAGAGACGCATTAAATGCCAATATTGCTGATCTCATCACATGCATGCCCCACGGAAGATTTATTTTTATTTTAAATTTGTCACCTTTTTTTTTTTTCCTTATCATAATCCATACACAAGATATTGTGCTTGGATTATACAACGGACAGCTACAGTATATGATATGGGTTGGTTGAAAATAAGATGACTTGTTCCAGTGGCTGTACAACTATTGAATTAGTCATTGAACTAATTCCTACTTAGTCAAGCACCAAAGAATTAAGGACTCGTTCTACACAGAACAGCTGTTTATTGGTTCACGCTGTTCGCTTCATTAAACATCATCAGAGTGGATGCCAAATGTTGCAGCTAGTTTTGTTGACATACATTTGAGATGTTTCCAGTAGTGCTGCGCCCTGGCCAGGATTTATTTTGAATGTGTAGCTCACATTTGTGGCCGAGGGGGAAACTGTTGGCCCAAGGTTCTGATGAGTGAATAGGAGCTCATTGATTATGCATGAATGAAACGCTTATGACTACAGACTCAAAATCACAATTCCGACCGTACGTTTTAGTAGAATCAGAAATAATATTATGAGGAGTTACATTAATATTGCTATACTAATGACAGAGAATACACTTCCTTTTTTTCCCGTGAATGAAAGCTGCTAGTTGTGCTTGTTTTGCACGCTTGCTGGCATAACACTAAGGAGGAGAGGAAAAGAGGAAAGAATTCTAGCAGTCTGTAGTATTTTTTTTAAATAAATAAATACTTTTATTTAGCAAGAATGCTCAAAATCGATCAAAAGTGACAGTTTTATAGTTAAACATTTATGATGTTTCTAAAGATTTCTGTTTTTAAAAAATGTGAGTTTTCAACAACAACATAATAATAAAGCTTTGCCATCACAGGAATAAATTACATTTTAAAAATATTCAAAAGGAAAACAGATATTTTAATTTTAATGATAATTTACAGTATTATTGTTTTTACTATATTTTTAATCAAATACATGTAGCCTTGACGAGACTATAAAAAATTTAAAACATTAAAAATCTTACCAGCCCCAAATTTTCGAACAGTAGCGTATAAAATTCTCAATCAAACGGCAGTTTCAGACTTGTCATGGGCACCAGGGCCGTTGTGGGAGGTGTTGTGAATGTTTTAGCCATCTGGTCGATCAGTACAGCTCTCCAAACCTCTTTGTGTCAGTCATATTGGATTATTTATGTGTGCGCTTGTGCCTTGTGTTAGGCCTTAATCTAGCTTCAGATAGTTAAGGAGGACTGTGACATTTAATTTCCTTATTTTTTTCTTCTGTTTTAGTGCCACATTCTGAGGAATGTTAAAACTGCAAAGTTATATGTGATGTAACACTTAAATGGGCTTAAAACCTACTTTTTTTTTTTTTTACCTTGGTGAATGTGCCATTGTTTTTTTTTTTTTTTATTGCTGGAAGTCCAACAAGGGTAAAAAATGCACCAACCTGCACTGTCAATTTTTTCACATTTTTCAGATTTGATCTGTTGTGCACTGCTCTGAAGATTACTGTCAATTTTCTATATTGAAAACCAGTTATTAACAGGTGGGTGCTTGGCTTTCGACCCTGTTTTGAATGCAGTATGCCTAAACATACAGAAACGGTGTCTTGTTTGAGGAAATATAAATCTGGGTACTTTTGGAGGAAAGATTTTTTTAGGGCTCGTCTATTAGGTACAGAAAGGTTCTTAAACTGAGATTGAAAGAGGCCTCAGTTATGTTTCTCTCGAGACCGCAATGAATCAGAGAGACACATATATGAAAGGGATTCAAATCAGAATAGGATTTTATTTTAATTTGCTTTAGTAATTTAAATAATAGAAACGTTACTGATTGTTGCATCTGATGTGTTTTTTCATGTCTAAGGTGCCCTCTTGTCTCAGGATTAAGGACTTGAAAATCACTTACAAATGCTTTCAGAACTGTTGCTTCATCTGTAGTGTGACTCAGTTACGTGCTATCGAGTCTGACCATGTCAAATGTTCACCCTTCTGTTTATTACTAGTGTATGTGAAAGTGGCAGATCCTGTGGTGTTGCTTTGGGATAGTACACGTGCAATGTGTGACTTTATTCTTCACTAATAGTCTCAAAAACAAGGATAAGGACTCTCCTGTAAACCTCAAATCAGTTGAAGAGCTATAAAAAAGTCTTTGGTTTTATAGATTAGTCCAATCAAATCAAACTTAATAATCAAGATTATGTCCATTGTTTTGTTAAGAAATTGCTCGAGAAGCAAATATTTCCAGTCAATGGCAAATAATGATTGCTTGTTTGATTTTAAATGATCCATGGATAGTATTTTGTTTTCTTTCTTTCTTTTTTGTCACTAATTCTATTATTGTCATATATTGATGTGTTTGGAATTAAAGCAGCCTTTGCCAGAGTATTTTATAATTTGTAATCCCTGGTGTAAACTAGGGGCCTGTATCAGTGATTTTCTTTTGAGAGATTTGTTGTATAACTCTCAATGAGTTATACGATATGCATTATACTACAATAAATGTAACATGAAAATCATTCAAAATATCATTGCTTTTCTGTCATTGGAAATTGCAAAATCAAATTAATAATAATAAAACATTAAAATCAAACCTATTTATTTATAGTTTATAGTATTGTATTACCAAGCATCCACTAGATGGCGTCATACAATCACATGATTGGCATCAGATTGTCTGATGTATTAGCATCTATCAGCGTCTTCCATTTTCTTACCGTGTAAAGATGTTAGTTTTTTTCCCCCTTTCCAAGCAGACTGGTCTATCATATTTTGCTAGGTTTTTTTTTCTTCAGTAAAGGTCAATAGGGACTATTGTTATTTTGTATACGGACAAAATATCTTTACATCAAGATCCCACTTGTTAAAGGACAAGTTCGGTATTTTACACTTAAAGCCCTGTTTACAGATCGTTTCTGATGAAATAGAACGGTTAAGATTAAATTTTGGACAAATGCTGCTGTCCCGAGAATTTTAGGTTTCTTTTGCTTTCCCAAACACCAGTAGACTGGGTGTATAGGTGCACTCGAACACTCCTTCCTAAAACACATTAAACTTTCGTTTACAAAGACGTGAAACTCACCGAGTGGTCAGGGGTGTCCACTGATATGCTCACACAAAAATAGCTGCAAAAGATGCTTTCCAACAGGTGTTTTACCATTCGTTGTAAAACTGTGGACCTATTTTTCCAAACGCCTCACACCCGAACTTCTTCCGTTGAGAGCTTGAATAATAGACACTCCAGCCCAGTTGGTGGCGATAATGCACCTTTGCAAGCAAACCACTGGCAATTCATTGTTTGCGATCCGCCGTAAAAAAAAAAAAAAAAAAAAAAAAAAAACACGAAGAAGAAGAAGAAAACAACCCCTGAACCCCATTTCAGTTTCCGGCGCGGAGTAATACCGTACCTCACAGCACATCCAATGCAAGTCAATGGAGGAGACAAAAACTACGATAAAACCTGTTGGAAAGCATCTTTTGCAGCGATTTTTGTGTGAGCATATCAGTGGACACCCCTGACCACTCGGTGAGTTTCACGTCTTTGTAAACGAAAGTTTAATGTGTTTTAGGAAGGAGTGTTCGAGTGCACCTATACACCCAGTCTACTGGTGTTTGGGAAAGCGAAAGAAACCTAAAATTCTCGGGACAGCAGCATTTGTCCAAAATTTAATATTAACCGTTCTATTTCATCAGAAACGATCTGTAAACAGGGCTTTAAGTGTAAAATACCGAACTTGTCCTTTAATGTTAGTAAGTTAGAAGGGATAGTAAGTATTAAAGGGATAGTTCACTCAAAAATGAAAATTCTGTCATCATTTACTCACCCTCAAGTTGTTCCAAACCTTTATGGATTTCTTTCTTCTGATGAACACAAAAAATATATTTCGGCAGAAGAAAGAAATTCATACAGGTTTGGAACAACTTGAGGGTGAGTAAATGATGACATTTTCATTTTTGGGTGAACTATCCCTTTAAGGGTAACCTGCATAGGACATCTGCGTGTGCTGATGAAATCCCCATTGTGTTGAGTAAACTGTTGAAGTGCTGTGTCAAAATGACGGCAATTAATTTGGGATGAAATCAATGTAATTTTCACAAAGCCAGTCTGTCACCAATCTGTTCTGTTTAGTTTCGTTTTCATGGACATTCAGTTTATTTTCATTTGTTACGTGTCTTCTTTGTTCAGATTCCCGCCGCCCATTTGTCTCCTTGGTTACCGTTATCATTGGTTCATATGTGTCAGTTGTAGTGATTAATTATCCTCGTTTGTATTCCTTCTTAAGTTGTTTCTTCACCTGCACTCCTTGTCCGGTATTGTTTGTGTTAGCAGTAGCCTACAGTTACACCAGTTTGTCTTTAGTTTTATTAAATTACGTTGATTTGATGCTGTCTTCAGTCCTTCATCATCATCATCTTAATCTTGTGACACAGGCAGAGATGGAGAGTTTTGATTGAAGAGATGATGCAGGACTGCCACCGCCTGTCAAACAAATACCCCGTGTTGCCATGGAAACCATTGCATGATAGATAAGAGACAAAATAAAACTTTTAAGTAGCTAGTTAATTGAAAATAAACTTTTCAAGTGCACGCACAAACTCTTTTGTTTGTTTACAGTCTGTGAGCCGCAGTGTCAAATGCAAATACTTCAGAGATAAATGGTGAATGCATGAGATGATACCAAATATGTCTGTTTGTCTCCCTCTCTTGGTTCTCTTTGTAGGGATTATGGAGCGTCTAAGGGGTGGCAGAGCTTGGACTGATAAAGCAGCCTTGTTCCACACTAACCTAATCCCCCTGTGTCAATACACTGATAAAACTTCAAATGCTGTGTGCAAAAGAGTTAAGGTAAACATATCAGAGCCTTGGTACTTGAGTCTCAGGGTGCGTTTGGTAATAATAAGACAAACGCAGCCAGCGCGTCTCCCTTCGTAGAGGTGGAGATTAGCTTCCATGAGAGGCAGCTGGCTTTGTCCCCTCGCTGAGGTGGCAAGATGAGACACAGTAATCTCTAACCTCCCTGTGAAGAGCTAATACATTTGAAAACAAAACAATAAAGTTAGGGGAACGTTAGAATGTAACGTTCTAGAAACCAAAAACATAGTTCTATTGTCGTTAAGAAAACTTTCCTCGCTAACCAAAAGCAAAACTTCAAAAAAGAACGTTCTGGGAACCAAAAATGGTTAGCTGGGTTACAATCTGTAATTATGAGCTCTAGAAGGACATGAACCCTTTTTACAAGTTGAAATCACGTAAATGCGGTAATTAGCCTACATCATGGCGTTAACGCACATACAGTCAAACATGATCTAAACGAATGAAAAGCAGATAAAACATAATTTTGCACCAACATAAAAAAAAGTTTTGTAAACTAAAAAAGATTTTTAAACTACTCGACCACCCATACTAGAATTTATCACATTTTATTGTATTTATTGTGGTAAATTTTGAAAAAAAAGTTTGCACTGTTGTATTCTGATGTAATGTGTGTGAGAACAGAAGTGAATGAGTAAAGAAGATGGATGAAGTTTGCTATTCCTGTCTCGTGTGCTAAATTGTTTTATAACTTTTGACAGATACTACAAATTGGCGACGAGGATTAGGCATTTTTTTGCTATGGTTTGGTCACGAAGATGGCTGTTGCTAATGCCGGAAACACACTTAACGACTAGCTGAAACATTCTAAGACTGAACTGAACACACTTACAGACTGTTTCCAACGACTGGAGCAGATTTTAAACACCGATTGTGAACACCGACTTAACGCAACTGTCTTTGACTCGGCTCGTTTGGGCATGACCAGTCATAAGTTTCAAATGACATTCATAATCGGCCTTACAGCCCTTATGTTTGTCCCCGGCTTAACGTGCTTTGCCAGTTTTTCCTGCTATGCCCTGTGAGGTGAGCCCGCTATACAATTCAGCACATGGCTGCGGATTTCTGAAAATTATCTACGAGTAATTGATGCTACAGGGGATGCCTTGGCAGACGAAAGATGGAGAGCTGTACTACTTCACTGCCTCGGTACAGAGGGACAACGGATTTTCTTCTCATTGCCTAACAAAGGCATGACGTATAAGGATGCAGAGGATGCATTGAAAGCCTACAATGTGCTAAAAGCTAACATAGTAGCTAAACGAAACACCTTCCGTAAATGCTGTCAGGCGCTTCACAAGACATTTTTTACAGTACGTTGTTGCTTTGCGAGAGCTTGTTGTTTCATGTAAGTGTGGCGCCAGTACTGACGAAATGATTCGCGATCAGTTAGTAGAGCATGTGCTTAGCCCACGAATATGTGAGTGTCTTTTACTAGAAACTGATCTTACACCGGACAGAGCTGTTACGATAGCAAGCCAGATTGAATCTGCTGCCGATTAGGCTAAATCCATTTCAAATTCCCGCCAAGTGACCGGCTCCATACAAGTGGTGCAAAAGACGGTAAAACACAGAACAAGGGAGAAACCGTCACTTGCGCCTCTTAATTCTGCTCAGGTTGGGAAGAGGAAGTCATGCTTTCGCTGTGGATTGGAGGCACTCTTAGCTAACGCTGGGAACTGCAGCTGCAACTGCAAGATTGGACATTATGCTAAACTGCGCCAATCAGTGTAATCAAATACTCACAAGATCTGTGAAACTGAATTGCCAGAAATATACTGTACACCGAATATTTAGCTTGTACTATCAGCAACACAAGTGACTACATCTTTTTCGGACTCACAGTGGATTGTGTGGTGGATTTTGTGTTGACAGTTATCTATTCTGCCCTACAGCATTTATGCATGCCATTTCAGTAACATTGTGCTGTCGCCACCCACAGCCAGACTTGTGACTTATTCAAAAGCCCAAATTCTGGTGATTGGATGTTTGTCAACGAATGTTTCCTTACATGACCACTCAGTTCCTGCTACGTTTTTCATTGTGTACAAAGGGACACCACTCATAGGGAGGGTCCTAATGTCTGCTCTGCATGTGTGGATGGAAAACAATCAAGTCCTGCCTCCTATTGCCATTCCTGTGCCTGCTTCTCCTGTGCCAGTCTTTCACTGCGCTGTTGCGGAGTCAACTGAGTTTGGATGTGCTAAAAATTGAATACACCGCGTAAAGCTGGATGAAAACATCAAAACTGTGCGCCATTGCATCTCTGCTGCTGGCTTGCAGCTTAATAAAGACAAGCGAATTTTGGCAAACCAGCCTGCTGTTCTTAGGTCATACTGTTTCAGCGGAGGGTCTTCTTCCTGAGGAATCACTTGAACAGGCGGTACTCAATGCCCCTGCACTAGGGCTGCACGATTTTGAGAAAAAACCTAATTGCGGTTTTTCTGACAAATATTGCGATTGCGGTGCGATTTTCGATTTTTTTGGTTTTATTTATTTTAAAGCTTGAGTAAGCAAACTGTACTTTTTATGTAATTTATGTAATAAATATAACCTTATTGTAAAGTGTTACTGATTAGTTATACACCGATTCAGACGTCTCCTGAGTTCACTGCTGGAAAGCTCAGTTGTTTTAACCATTCATCAAAATTAATCGTTCAAAGGAGTCATTAGTTCGCGAATTGGACGTGTCATGCGCGTTGTGTGATTACCCCAGCAGTTAGGACATGGACATCCAAGATTTCTGTCAACACAGAAAACATTTCATCACTGGATATTTTTTTCGTTTAATTAAAGAGTTTTTTTTTTTTTTTTTGTCAGTTAAATGTCCGGAACGCTTTTCAGTTCAATTTATTTAGCACAATTCACACCCAGCGATAATTCAGAAGAAAAAAATAAATCTCCGAATGATCCACATGAAACTTTGGTCTTCCGACCTTTTACCACCGTGTCGATTTATTTCGATTAATATGTGCGAGGGAGAGAGAGCAAGACAGCGCTTAGTTTGGAGACGGTGAAGTCTTGTTTACATTTTCGCCTGTCTCCGAAGAGAGAGAGAGAATGCGCGCGCGCGCGACCGGCTCTCTCTCTCTCTCTGCTCGTTCTTTCAGTTAAACATGCGCCCTGTCACTCACAAGCGCAGCAGTTCATCTACATTACTCACCGATCAAATAAGACTTTGGCGGGACAAAAATTCACTTTGGCGGGCGCTAAAACAAGTTCAATGCAGAAAATTCATGCGTGAATTTAACTTATTAGGCTACATGACCATGCACTCGCACAAATGCGACCACATAAAATTTTAACTCGCACATTCTCAAAAAATGGTCGCATATGTGTTTCTTCTGGATCTGGCCACGGCACGTCGACATATTTTAGCACTCTTTTGCTCCACGTCGTTCTTCGCGAATCCAAAATAAGTCCAAACAGCTGAAGTACAAGTGCTCCCCCGCTTCCTCTCCCGTCACCGAAGAAGTGCCTTCGGCCATTTCTGCGCAGTTACAAGCTTTTTCGAGGTACACGTTGTGTGTTAGCTGCTTTGCTGCTGCCAGAAAGCCGGTGCACTGCATACAACCTTGTAACTTTCCATTGCCATTTCTAATTGGCCAGCAAGCCAGGAACGCGAGATTCGACCATTTTGATTGGCTAATAGGTTTGTCACTCAAATGTCAGAGGCGGGGGAAAAAACCTCAGACTCCTGAGGTTAGGTTATTGCGGGAGTTAAAACCTCAATATCGATGCGATAAAGGTTAATCGTGCAGCCCTACCCTGCACCTTCTGATGCATCTTTGCGCTTTGTGCTTGCATGCCTACAAGATCCAAATTGATTCGGCAGGTCAAAAGAGGCTGAACAGTTTGTTGCTTTTCTGCCACCTGTAATTCTCTGTCTGCTGCTGATGTTGATGCTGCATGTGCTTCTTGTCCTGCTCTTACCAAACTTCTTACACAAATTTCTAATGCCCCAAGGGTGTGACGTTGAGTTGTTGCCATACTATAAACTGCGACTGGATCTGTCTGTTAAGGACAATAGCTGTTCTTCGATCTGTGCTGGTCTCCATAGCACACAAAGGATATCAGGAAAAGGTGAGCTTCGTGATCTCTACTGGTGGCCAGGGATGGGTGCTCAGGTTCATGATGCTGTCCGTTCCTGCCACGTGTGTCAGCTCAATTATAAAACCGTCAAGTCACATCCTGCTCCTCTCCAGCCAGTGCCGGTGCTGCTGCCAGATGGACCACGGCAGAATGGCCTGTGGATATAATCAGGCCATTTAACACTGCTGCATCGACTGCAGGTTTGCTATAACATTAACTGATTATTACAGTAAATGGCCTGAGGTCTCCTTTACTCACACTGTCACTATGGTTTCTGTGATTTAGGTTCTGTCATCAGTCTTCAGCCACCATGCAATCCATTGAGTATTATTACTATAACGGTGTTCAGTTTACATCTGCTGCTTTCTCTGCTTTTCTGGAAGGAAGGAATATTCATCTCCATCGTTCCTCTCTCTACTGCCCAGCAGCTAATGGTGCTGTAGAGAGGTTCAACCGTGTGCTCAAACACACTGTCCAAATGGCCATCCAGCAACATCAACATGGAAACCTGTGGTAATTGACTTCTTGCAGGTGTACCGTGCCACTCCACATACTGCAACCGGTACTTTCCCCTTTCAGATCCTCGATAGCAGACAAATGCACACAAGGCTGTCTATTTTGCCATCTGCTACTGCGCACCCACCCACTGACATGACTGTTCGCTGAAGGGTTACGCGGCTGGAACACAAAATAAAAAGGTACACTGATGCTAAGCGGGGTGCTCGCACTTTTTTTTTCTAGGAGGGGGATAAAGTGAGGGTACGGATGCATGTTCCTAAGGAACACCGAAAGTTTGTAGATGGTTGCCAATCTCACTGCATTTCCATGCACACCAACAACTCCGGCTGAGAACACTACTCACTAAACAAATGCTCATACCGTCCACTAGTCTAATCACTAAACGTGATGTTCGGAAGCCAAGGTTAAATTACTATGTCACTTAAATCTGAAGTAATATTCTGTTCTTTAAAAAGGGGTAGAATTGTGTTGTGACTCCTATTTTAAAAAGGAAGTCTGAACTGTTGTATTCTGACGTTGTATAAAAGATCAATGGTCCTCCATATGCATACAATTTTTACTCAAAATTGTTATAACATACTGCCATTTCTACTTTTATTGACTAAAAATCTTCCCACAGATGACCAATATGTTCTATATATTGTGCTGAAGCAAAAAGTTACCATGGCAATATATCTGTTGACACATGCCAAGAAAATCATACAGTAGTCAACATTTGAAGTGGATCAGAAAAGCTCAAAGTTGTCCTAAGACAAGAACGGGTATTGTTCAAAATTCATGTATAACTTTGATGAAAGGTTTTGATCCATTTCAAATGTTGACTACTGTATATTTAACCAGTTGTAACGCTAAGTGAAAATAGGCAGGCATGAGAGAGAATCTAAATGCTAGAAAGGAAACAGGGTAACAGAAGGGAACTAAGCAAACTCATACAGCGACGGACAAACCACGAGTGAAACATAAGCACTATATACAGACAAATGATCTAAACAAGATAACAAGGGGGCGTGTTTAAATGGGAAACACCTGGGGAACTAAATCAACATGAAAAACTTCAAAGCAAAGCACACGACAGGAAATAACAAATTCCACAAGTGCACAGGGAATATATGACAGATATATCATATATGATATATGACGGCTTCCAGATGCTCACAAGGAATAAAACAAGTCCAGGTGGGAGGCGGAACAGGGGGAAGGAAGGCGGGCCAGACATGTTGAGTGAGAGGCTGGGGTGGAGCAGGCAGTTCAGGGGGCCAGGGAGGCTGCGACTGGCTAGGCGCAAAGGCGGCCATCTTATCTGAAGACACCGGCGTAGACACAGGCATAGAGGTGGCCATCTTGTCCAAAGACACAGGCGTGGCGGCCATGACGGGATGAGAGTCTGTAATGGTGGCGGACATGACGAGACGAGACTCTGGAATGACGGCGGCCATCTTGGCAGAGGGCTCTGGCGTGGCGGCGGCCATCTTGGCTGGAGACTCTCGAGTGCCGGCAGACAAAACAGAGGCATCAGGAAACACAGGGAGTTCAGGATTAGCGTTTGTGGCTGTGATAGTACCAACAGAAAGTTCAGAAATAAAAACCACCGCCACCTCGGAAGAAATGGGCACAGTGTGTGCAGCCCACACACACAAAATGGCGATAGCAATCACAGGGACAACCGAAAACAAAAGGTCTACCTCAGAGTCAAGCGGCAGGCTTGATTGCGTATAGCGGCCTGGGGATTTGAGAGCGCTGAGACGAGTGAAAATCTCGGGATACCGGCTGCTCGGGCAGATGTCAGTGGCGAATCGGCCATGCTGGACGCCAATCCTCTCCACTCTAGGACAGGTCCAGTGGCCGCGATTGTGCTGGCTGATGGTGCGGTCTGCTGTGGGCCATGCTCCACGGCCGACGGAGCTTCAGCTGTATAGCAAATGAAATAAACATTTTGAATGGAAAAAACAGGCGGTTGAAACAGAAAAAAAAATGGCAGGCAAACCTGATCTTTATTCAAAGATCAGATTTAGATGCACAGCACTGAGTTTAATACCAAACAGCTATGGATGAAAAGCCCACATCATTTCATACAAGACATGACCCCTTATCCACATACAGTAAATAAAGCTGTAACATAGTAATGGTGTCTACCCGAGTAGGTCTACTGAATTACCTGTAAGGGTAGCACAATACCTAATGCATTTAAGTGGAACTTACAAGAGAAGCATATTCCTTCCCTATCTTTATGGTCAAACAGGAGACATATTCATTTTGACAGGTATTCGAGTGAACTTGGCTGATAAAAATGCCATTCATGTTTAGCTCTCATTCTCCACAAACCTGCAAAAATCAGCAGTCTCTTAGCTTTCTCCAGCATAGAAATCTGAGCGTCAGAAAAAGAGACCTGAAATCAGCAGGCAACCGAAGAAATAGTGACTGTCAAAAGCCTCCCCATAGAAAACCAGCTTCTGCTTACTGCGAGTTGAAGTCTTTATTACATATTTTTTGGAGATTTCTTTATACTCTTCTAATAGGGTTACTGCAACCCTGGCAGAGTGACATTGAATAAGTTTGTGTTAAAAGGTTGTACCAGATTATTGGGGGGAAAAAGATAGTGACAGTGTTATTGCATTATGATGAATTATATTCAACAGAAAAATCTAATTTAAGAAACAAGATGTTATTTGGAACTTATTTTGCGTGTTTTAGGTTGAACAGTGCAGTAGAAATACTGTATGTTAGTCCAGCACTTTTTTCTAAGTGTTTTGCCATTTGCTATGTTAATATACAATCTTATATTATTATTATTATTATTATTATTATTATTATTATTATTATTATTATTATTATTATTATTATAAACATACCGTTCAGAAGTTTGGGATCAGTACGATTTTGCTTACCAAAGTGGCATTTATTATATAAAAAATACAGTAAAACTGTGATATTATAATTAACTATATTACTATAGAAAAACTTTTCTGTTTAAATATATTTTTAAATATAATTTATTCATGTGATGGAAAAGCTTAATTTTCAACATCATTACAGCATACTGTAGTCTTCTGTGTCACATGATCCTTCAGATAACATTAGCATTCTAATACTGATTTGGTCAAATGTCTTTTGGTGCTCCTAGCTAACCATCAGTACTTATTTTGTTGATGTATGTTAAGGATAAAGACTCCTCGCATTAAATCAAATTTAAAATTTGAAGCTGTCTTTTTTACGTTTTACATGTTTTTTACTGCTTTTTTTTGTCAGTAAGCAATTTTGCATTATATTTGCTTGCTCAATATGATTCTTCAGTAGTGCTTTTTTGCTATTGTGTCTTTGACTTTAAACCATTAACCAGCAATATATTTACTATATAATTATATATTATATATACATTATTATATATTATTTATTATATACTGTAATTATTATATGTAATGAGGCAAATAACTCATTCTCGTCTGTCTGTCGAAGCACAGAGGCTGAATGAACTCTTATTTGGCTGCAAGCCGGACTGGCCTTTTTGCTCTGACTGATGAAAACATGCTCGTCTATTCTCATCAGTGCCCCAATGAGTTCTCAATATTCTTTTGACTGAGCATTGTCATGGTGACAGACCTTCAGCAGCCAATGGCTTTTCAGTGCGGTATGCAGACATCATTCTCTAATCAGATTATTCTCATCAGTCAAACTTGTTTGCTTTGTTTGCACCGAAATTGGAAAAGCTAGTGAAATTAAGTAACACACACACACACACACACACACACACACACACACACACACACACACACACACACACACACACACACACACACACACACACACACACACACACACACACACACACAGAATATACAGCATATCAAATATATGAGATGTGAATAGACAAATAAATACTTTTTGATATCACATGAAAAACAGAATAGACAGTGCTTGTAAAATATTGTCACAGTCTGATTACACAGACTCAAAATGTGACATGTACAACTATCCTAGTCTCATCGCCGTCATGACGCAGTCGTGGAGCACATAATCTTGGTTGTGCTGTGAGAAAAGAGCCGTATCATCTCACAGGTCCTCTGCATTACACCAAGGAGGTTTATCTCCTCCTAAAGATGATGAGAAGAGGATTCTGGGAGCACAACTGGGACATGGCAGCCAACCATATGAGGCTTCTCTGTGTGAACAGATCCATCAATAATGCATATCCTACGACATCTGAGGAAACGTGCCTCTCATCCAGCGCAATTGAGCCGAGACTCTTTAATACAGCAGAACATATGTTTTATTTCAAAGTTCACATGCATGTTTAAATGCAAATGTATTAGCATATTATGTAAGAATGATGACTTGAGTATGCCTGCTTTTGAGTGCTTTTTTAGCTTGTTTTTCTCAACTGCAAAGCCCCAGGATGCTGTGTCTTCCTGATACTTTACAGCCCATGCTGCGTAAGATTGAAAATAAACCCCATTGGATGCTTGCAAGTGTTAAAATGTGGATCCACTGCTGTGGACGGCTGTTTCGCGAGTCACAGATCTGTGCAGGCGGCCTCTAGCCCCGAAGCACTAACAGATTGCGGATGTAATTTAGTAACAAAGGGGACTTATAGATTTGTGAATCACACAGAGTGACAGCCGCTTGCTCTGAGTTTGGCTGGTGCTCTATTTTAATGCATATTATTTACATAAATTCTTTTTGCAACGTTTGGCTTTGTGCCATTCAGTGCATTAATCATTGATCTTGAAAGTTTGGGAAGAGCCCAAGCTTTATGTTACTCTTCAGTGGAACAATAAAACTGCAAAAGCCCTGTCCCTGAATGGTACTCCATATCCATGCCAAATTATTAGAGTGTATGTGGTGGAAGAACAGCTCCAAGCTACAAGTATATCTGAGTGCTAAAAATCCAGCCAAAGCAGGTTAAGAAGGGTTTCATCAATCAAGACTGCCTACTTTCCGCCTACTGACCTAATGCTTAAATATTATGGGAAGAGCGCTAGCCAGATGGGATTTAAACTTTGTTGGCTGGAGACCCAAGTTTGGTTTGAAGACGAAAAACGTACCAAGCACAATGTTCTCTCACCATTCATGATTTCTAACACACTCACAGTTTGGTGCGGTTTTGCGGCTGTCAGAGCAGAAACAAAAGCTGCTGCTTTCCATATGTTTTTCCGTCATTTTACCGTCACGTGTAAATTGCGCAAGCTTATTTTGTCCATTCGATCAAAAGATCGATTCGCATGATCGTACGTACTAAACATATGCGCGTGAACTCGACAATCGACTACTGTGGACTTCAACCGAAAACAGGATGTAAATACAGGTATGAGCGCTGACTGAAATAACATCATTTTTATTCATATCTTGCACATCTACTGCAGTCAGATTCACCCGCGTTCACTCTAAAGGAATCACTCACACGGCTGGGCACTTGTAATGACACATCAAGGATGTTAAGAGGCTAAAAGCAGGTTTAAAACTCGCCCCATTTAAGTCAACAGGGTGCAAATTTTAAAAAGAGGATAACACGGTGTAGGCAACACCGATTTTTGTCGTTGTTCTCTGTATTGACAACACTCCAAATTTACAAAAAAAATGAGCTCAATGTTAAAATTGACCGGAGTTCTCCTTTAACTGAAAACACAGGACGTCTGGGAAACTAGTTCCTCATGGAAGAAGAACGCCGTCGTTTTTACAGCTGTGACCATAAGCCCAAGTATGTAAAGTATGTAAAGTCTGTGGCACAGACTCTTGAAATACGTCCAAGTGTTATAAACACCAGTCTGTTATTGTAGGGACATCGAAGTTAGATTTTCAAGCCCCTAAACATGACGCGGAACAAAACGAACTGTGATTGGTTGTTTTACATGTCAGTCAGACGGCCTCTGGGCGGTCCTTGGCCAATGAAAGCTGCGATAGAGTCCTCGAAGAAATCAGGACAGAAGTGGTTGAAAGAGGACAAAGGTGACGGATTAAAACACCAGGTGTAAACGGGTATGTGTCTCCATCTACTTGTGATCCAATCAACCAGAACAAATCTTAATACCATGTGTAAACAGGGCCTTTGATAAAGATAAATACCATGGAGGTTAATTGGAAGTCATTTTGAAAGTTTTAAATCTTTAAATGTTAAAGGACAAAAATGTGCTAATACGGAAGTGAGGGAAATCCATCCATTCTAATTTGAGACATTTGTTAAGACACTAATGGCAATAATTGTGCAGTTTACATTTCATGTTTGCCATCCAATTAAGGGAAATAATATAAAATTATAAATCAACTATAAACAAATTATATAAATTTGATTAATTTTTACATCATTATAATAAATCATATGCATCTATTTTTATTATATACGAGTAAAAAATAGGTTTATACTGTAAGTGACATGAACAAAACAGAATAAAATCCCAAATCGTTAATTTATTTGTGTGATAATGAATCATAGTACAAAATTCATTATCATGACAGGCTTAGTTGCAAAAGGATCAATGATTTTAATGATATTAAGGTGGAATGACTGCACCTTGAATTACCACTCACTAACAAAACTGCAATTATCACAGATGTAACCTGTGATATATTTAACAGAATTAGAGAATTTTACAACAATGCATCTGAGACACATTATTATGGTTGAACCTGATGCAAAAAAAACATTTTCTCTTCCTTTTTTTCAGATCCAAACCTGCATCCTTAGAAACACTGCAGCTCCAACATAGCAGTGCACTAATGAATGTGCCACAGCTCTGACAAGAGTTCCCACTTTCAGGTAAGATTTTCTGTTTGTACCTGTTCGTGTGTGTTTTTGAGGATTAGTTGACCCAAAAATCTTTGACGCCAGTTGAGCTCAGCCAGAATTTTATACCTGCCTTCTATAAATACAAGGACTTGCCCTTCATTGAGTTTTATTATATGTGACTTTTACTTTTACACTCTTTAAAATCTAGAAACAATACATATTATGCCAATAGCTCAATATACATTTATTTGCACGAACATCTAGTGGTTTTACCATCATGAAAAGGAAAAACAGCGGCCTCCAGAAATGTCAGTTTTACCCCCATTTCAAAAGGGAACTTGCAGGTTTATTAGAGTTGGTGGCCTGTGATTGCCTTTTAATGAGAGAATGACTGGGAGTGAGAGATAAGGAAAGTTCAGACTAAGAGGTCCTTGGTGGGATTAGAATAATCATCAAAACTGCCATGTCTTTAAAAAATCCACAATAGGACATGGCAGCCCAGCACACTTCCCCCCTCTCTGCAGCCAACCTATTTGCATTCCAGCGCAATGGTCCAGTGGATGCTCGTGAATATAGAATTTGTTCTCTTATTAAAGACCCACTATGATTGAGGCAGGAAAATGAAAACTGTGCCTGCAAAGGAAAGAAACTTAAATGCCACAACTGTGACAAGATTAATTATCAGTTTAGTCATGTAGCCCATATTTAATTCACCTTTATGATGAGCTGATATAGTTTGCCTTTTGTAGAATGCTGTCTCAGAAATATAAAAGACTGCCACATTACATGATCATTATATTCGGAAATATGTCCTATTTATTGGGCAATACACCATTTTGTAGGTGACATACATTGTTGAAGTGTATTGGAAATAACCCCATTTACATTCGAAAGAAAGAAATGTTCTTAAAATAAATGGTCATCATGCTGAGTTGAACAACAGTAATACTCTGCAATCTGACAGCAAATCTTCACTTTTCAGGTAAAATGACAAAAGGCAAGTGCTGTGTGTTTCCAATTGATTTCTTTTTCCTATTACCATTTGCTGATGGCGATCATGTGGACTTCTGCCAGTTTAAAAAAGCAGGTCTGAACATGTCGACTGAGATATTGATCCCATGAGCGGGTCTGAGCAGCCAATGGCAGTGACCGCACTGAACATGTACAGTACTCACTTCTCATTGCTCGTGTTTCATTTTTGGAAACCTCATGCTTTCAAGTGATTTTCAGGGATCAAGAAGTGGAAAAGCTTGTTCTGCTGTCTTAGATGTGCTACTCAAAACCTCAGAGGACATTGGGTTGTTACTCGTTTGGGAAAAGATACCCAGAGAGATTTCTAATGGAGTCTTTTTTAGGACTCAAGCTGCGAGTCATTCAGTAATTGAACCACAGTCTATTTACACCCAATGACAAAATATTAAAGTCCACAAATAGTTTTGAATCAAATGAAATGATTATTCAGCCATAATTTAGCTAAAAAATTTATCTCAGATAATTTGGAGCACGTCTGGGTGACAAGCCCAACCTTCAGTGAAAAAGGATTATGCTTCTCTGCCGTAAAGCATTCTGACATTCTGAATGATATTAAACTTCAATGGACTCAGATCAAGGTTCACCGATCATTCTTTCAGGCGCTGAATCCATTATTCAAGGTTAGAGATGCTGTTTACTGAACTGAAAATGGGCTGCATCTATTATACATTCACATTACACTCAAAGCACAAGTGGTGCTTTCTGTTTGTTAGAAGTAATGTACGGTTTGACAATACAAAGATGCTACTAGGAAATTGTATATGAGATAAAACTGCACTGCATTTACATTGCTCTCAAGATGTTAATTATGAAACATTACACAAGTGATCACCAGTGATCTACATACACAACTTATGTACACTGCTCAGAACTTAGTGCTTTCCTCTGAGGGATATTTCTTCCAAAAATGAAAAATAATGTAATTATTCACTCACCCTCATGCTGTCACAAACATTTATGATGTTTTTGTTTCTTCTGTGGAACATTAAGGAGACATTTTTGACAGTTTTGACAATTATTACACAGTTCTTGCTATACAACAAGGCACTTCAACTCTAATTCACTTCTAATCAAGGTGTTCAGAATTACTTGCAAGGTGGGTTAAAGTGGGTAGGTTTAATACTAAAGTCTACAGGACACTGCCCAGACAGCAACATAGTGTTGGTCCAGATCCAACCCTCATCTGGTACACGTGTAATCCACACATACCAGATGTAGGCTGGATCTGGGTCGATGTTGCTGTCTAGGTGGCCCTCCTGGACTGGAGTGGAAGAGCTCTGCCGCCATACAATGACAGTTCATTGTGACCAACTGTAAAACTACACAAATCAACATTAAAAGTGGGCCATACGAGTTCTGCACTTGATAGATTTGAATGGGAGTATGGAATAAAAGACGCAAAGCCTTTGTGTGTGTGGATATCAGATATATTTGCTGGAAAAGATAAGCCAGCCAGAGATTTTACTACAATTTAAGGTCGCTATGAAAGTGGTGACAGATCTTTTCTTCTGTTTTGTGACACATCCAAGTGTAATGTATTATCGAAAAAGGGAAAAGAAATGTAGGGAAGCGACTTGGTTCTGTCGATCGGTTGTCAATTGGATTTTGAGATGTGACCATTGTACTTAAAAATAAATGCGAGCTTGCGGTCGATAGTGGAGGGACAGGGATGAAGTTATGACATTTTGATTAAACATACAACAGGGGTGTCCAAACTCGATCCTGCGGGACACTGTCCTGCAGAGTTTAGCTCCAACTTGCCTCAACACGCCTGTCTGAAGTTTCTAGGATGCCCAGTAAGACCTTAGTTTGCTGGTTCAGGTGTGTTTAATTGGTGTTGGAGCTGAACTCTGCTGGACAGTGGCCCTCCAGGAGCAAAAAAAAGGCACAAGTTGTATGAAGCAATTTTATGTTTGGAACATTTTGGGGTGAACTATCTCTTTAAATTGGTTCCTTAGCAGAAGTGCCTCAAACAAACTCTAGCCATGGCAATCATAATAAACAAAAATGCCTTCAAATGGGAGGCATAACCTGCAGTTCTTTCCGTGTGATGTCCCTATAGTCGGGCTTGTAACAGACTGGAGGTCAGCTGGGACTGTCCTGCTTGGCTGTTCCTGCTCCCCTCTCAACAGTGACAAGCAAGGCTCCAGTGTGACAGTAATCCATTCATCCGTCATCCCGTCTCACTCCATGTGCACCACCATACATCTCTCCGCTCTCTCCGTTACTCATTTAACTTCACCATCCATCTTACGCTGGCAACTTTCTACATCTACGCCCAACACGAACACTGGCCAAGTGAGCCTGTCTGCTTCCCCCACTGTAGAAGGAGTGGGGTGCGCCTTCATTTTAACTTTTGATTCACCGCATATAGCGTTTAGTGATTTCCCTCTCAGGGAGGAGATTTGGGTGAGATCAAAGGCTGTGCATTAACATGGCTGGGATTAAACGGTGAAGGGCGCCTTTGTAGGTCAGAAGTGAAATCATGAGCACATTAGCGTGATTCGTACGCATCACTGTGGCGGTGCAGGAGAGGAGGCAGGGGATCTATCTTTGTCACTGCAATGATGAGCCCGCGTGATTAACAGGCCTCCGCTCTCCGCACAGACTGCAGAACAGTGGGAGCAGCTGATGAGCCAACTTACAAATACAATGCTATTTTCTCTCTCTTTCACATGTGTACGAAAGCATGCCCGCTCTGTCTTTTCATCTATCACTCCATCGCTCCCACTCACGTATGCCCCCTTGTAACAAACAAATAAAAACAAATAAAAACAAATCACACCTCTTACGGAAACCCCTCGCCATAAAATATGAAAACGGTGATTATTTACTCACATTTTTGTAGTTCCAAACTTTGACTCCTTCTTCTGCAAAAGACATAAGGAGAATGGTTTGAATGCTCTTTTCTAATCCATTACAATAAACAGGGACGCAAGCTATGAAGTGTCAAAATGGATGCAAAGTCACAATAAAAGTGGTCTATATTACAGTACAAGCCTTCTATTCATATTAGAAGAGCCCATTTCACCACAGAAGAAAAAAAAAATGTAGTAAATCATAATTTACAAAAGTACATCATTATGAGATAAAAAGTCAATATTGTGACAAAATTCATAATTATGACAAAGATTTGAAATTATGACATACTGCATATTTTTGTCATAATTGTGTAACAGTTTTGACTTCATCTCATAATGACGTAGTACTTCATAATAAAAAATGTCAAAAAAGTCGACATGTCAAAATTGTGACATAAAAAGTCATAATTATAACTTAAAAGTAAAAAAAGTCATAATCATGGCAATTATCTTCAGTATGTCAAATTTCAAACCTTTGAGTCATAATTATAATTTTTTTTTGTCACAATTATGACTTAGGCCTAGTATCTAATAATTTTGACTAATAATCATCATAGTTTTTCTTATGTGGTAGAAATGGGCGTCCATATACAATATGTCTTTATTAGAAGCACATTCAAATTTGTTGTTATTTATAAAAAATCCTAACATTTGAGCTAGGGCTCTATTTTTTCCTGATTTGTGAACAAACAGTTCTTGTGAGTCTGATATTTTTTAATGAATTTCATCCTGTTCACATAAACGATTTGTTTTATTCAATCATGAAATAAACCGATCGGAATCTCGAGTTCAAGTCACTGGCTCAACAATCCAGTCCAGTCATAGCCTATAGTTCATAGTGCTTTTGCTTTTTAAAAAAATGGAACGCTTCTAACCCTTGTAATTGCATGGAAAAGTATGGAGTATGATATGATCTAAAGGGAGGTGACTTTCTGTCATGTTTCATGTATGTTTGCTTCTTCAGACCACATTGATCCATCCACCATGTACCGCGTTGCCCAGAGCCATTCTGTCTCTCAGTGATGGGATGGTAGTGTCAGATCAGACCCAGATCAAATATTCTGCCCCCTTTACTATTCATGATTAATATCAATCTCGGAGCCGAGAAGCTTAGGCAGGAGACTGCATGTCACTTAAGATATCCTTTGCTTGTATTTTTCATAGTACATCACTGCTGCGGGTAATATATTCATGAATGTCTGTGTCTGTATTTTATTGAAAACCTGGACGTGATGCTGGATGGTCTGAGAACCTCTGCTCAGATAAAAGCGGCTGTGACTGACTGGGCTATGACTTGATTGTGCAGACAAAAAAAGAGAGATAGATTGATGGGAAGAAATACAAATCACAGGGAGGAGTGTGTGAGAAAATAGAAAAGAAAGGAAAAGAAAGAGCGTGGGATTGAGGCACAGTGGCAGGTGTCATGGATCCTCTCATGGCGTCTCACACACCCACACTGTGCCTTCATTATGTATGCTGTTCAGGCCCACACAATCACACACATTACAATGCCACAGTCACAGTGTGGGCAATCAAACAGCTCAGGCTATCCGGAAGCATAATGCTATTTTAGACTGCCTTAAAATTGAGGTTTTCTTTTATACTGGATGCTTTTCAAGTCTTTTTGATTAGATGATGTCAAAGAAGTTATTGAAGTATGCAGGGTCCCAGATTAAGAATACTGTACTTGCACAACAGTCAGTTCCGGTCCTTGAAGCTGATTGGCTGAGCTGCATTCCAAGAGTGACTTTTCCCTGTTTGTATCACTTCGCTTGTCTGTGTTTGCAAGTTCCACAGACAAGCAAAATGGACTGTTCGTGTATTAGTGGAGGGAATTTTCAGTGGCAGGTGCTGACACGTGAGTGTCTTTATGAGTGAGATATTAAAAAAATAAACTAATTTGATACATGGATACATTCAGGAATGATTTATCAGTAAGCCACTGAATCATTCTCTCAACCGATTTGTTCAAATTCACTGATTCATTCATTAACGAAACAAGACTGTATTTATCAGTAAGCCACTGAATCATTCTCTCAACCGATTTGTTCAAATATGCTGATTCATTCTGAAATGAAACAAGAATAGCTGCAAGAATTTTGAATAAGTAATTACTTCACAACTGCTAAAAAAGTACTGTATGTTTTATGTAGTATGAGTGTGTGCAGTATGAATGTAATCTGGACGCACTACATTCGCCATGTTGTCATTATCATGTGACCTACCAGTGTCAGTTGTGTTGCTTCACTGCCATTCACAAATCCTCTCCCGTGGCCTCATGGGATAGTAAAGTGTCCATCATATGCACACTTCAGAATCTCGCAAGTAGTAGGTCATCCAGGTACTTTTTGCCTACTCTTTTATGAGTATTGTGAATTCGGACATATACTGTAGGCTACTTCTTTTGTCACATACTGTTTTTCGACTATATAGTAGGGAAGTATGCGATTTCAGATGCAGCCAATGTCTTTATCAGTAAGCCAATGAATCATTTACTAGCCTACACTGATTTGTTCTAATTAAGTGATTCATTCAGGAATGAAACTAGACTGTCTTTATGAGTGAGCCACTGAATCATTCACCTTAAGCAATTCTCTCAAAAACACTCGTTAATTCAGTAACACCAGTACTTTGTGTTGCTTGAAGACTTGGTTATTTTTCTGTGGCTTTGTATGGAATTATTTCCATTGACAGAGCAAAAACAAATAAAGTAACTGACAATATTGCTTCTAAAATGTCAGTTACTCAAAATCGCTTTTGGATATTTGTATCCAAATATGAACATGGCTAATTACATGTGTCACAGCTTGTTGAAAATAAAGATTAATGAAGAGGATCTAAATGCAGCTAGACTTTATTTACACAAGAACTTGAAAAAACACTAGGCAGGAACATAATCAACTAAGCTAAATGTGATGACAACAGACAAAGAACTGTAATAAACACAGAGCTTACACTGAAAAAAAACGATGAACTAAATGAACATCAGGCGCAACCATTAATTAACCCACGAGTAACCATAATAACTAATGAACAAAAGGAAACTGATCTAGAAACAGTGAAACCAACTCAAAGTCAAACTCAAACACATAAAACGAGACAACAGTTTCATTATTGCTTATATTTTTTTTCATATTTTTTTCCATATGTGTTGCAAAGAAGCAAACACAGCTATACCTGCCAGCAACATGAACACAAATATATATATATATATATATATATAACAATTATTCTTTTTATTTTATTTTTTTCTCAGTGGCCTATAGCATATTCTTTACTTTAGAAAGTAATGATATTCTGGAAGATCAAGGAAGTTAAGGAGGTTAACTTGGGTCACCCTCCTCTGGGGAAATAAGAGACAAACCCAGATTTCATTGCCTGACTGCAGCTTCCCATGAACAAACGATTCATTTTCTCCAGTGTCACGGCGGATAACAGGACTATGCTGAAAATGCCACATTTGACACTTTGCACAGTATGCCAGCTTTTGGAATAAACTGTCCTACATGGAAATAGAGCAGAACTGATTATAAATCTGATATGCAAAAAAAAGAAATTCAGTCACAACAGAGGCCTGCCAATCATGTGTGGAATTACACTACAAATCATCTTGACAGACTTTCACAAATGAGTCTCCGGAGCACTTAAAGAAAGAAAACAAACTTCAGTTTTACAAATGCATCTCTAAAGTGTGGCTGAGGGATCCTGATGGAACTGAAACAGACATGGGCGATCATTGAAGTTTCAGCACATATATGTTTGTGAAATATATTGGCTACAGCTGTGACTTGGTTATTTTTTACAACATGCCAGATTTATCATCTGCTCGATAATGTAGCTGTAGTACGGTTTAGATTTCTGTAAGATGCCTTGATGAGACTTTTAATGCGATGTATGGCATCACACCAAACTAAAAATGAGGGAATAAACACCTGTTTCTTTGTTCCATATTTTGTTAACATCTCCGTAATGAGAGCCATGAGGCATCCCAATTAACTCCTTCCGTTATTTCTGCAGGGGAACTCAAATTGACAAAGATTAAAGAATTAATAATTCCTAAAATGAATAGGTTTGAGGCAACATGTGCCAACTGGTTAAACATCAGTGATTATGTGTGGAATGCACCTGTAGGTAATTAAAATACTCTACAGTGAGTCAAGCTCTAGAGATCAGTGGGAAATACATTAAACACCAATCTTTCACAGATGGCCACTTAAGTAAAGAATGAATAATCACTCTGCTTTTAAGCAATCATTATTTATATAAAATAGCAATAAATATTTTTCTAATTTGAATACGTACAATTTTTTTCACACAAGTAGCCTATTTACGACTAAAAATATATGGATAAAATGTAATTTATTTCCCATTGTTGAAAAGCCCAGACTCTTGATGATTGTGGTTAAAAAAGTTTTATTCATTATTGATTGAATGTATTTTCCAGTAAAATTTCAACCACATCTCTCCTGTATGATAAAAAAACAAAACAGAACAAAATAAATCAATAAGATCCCAAATAAAATGCTAAAGTTTGTGAAAAAGTCAAGAAGTAGGTGAGCATGAAGAATACATTTTGCATTAAAATACCCCCAAAATAAGAAGTATCAACACTGTTATAGCAGAAACACAAAGACTCTCAAAGACCAGGTTTCTCTCTTAACTAATCAAAATTATCAACCTTATCGGTGAGAATATCCATCATTAGAATATGCTTCAGCAATGTGTAAAACACCAGTTCAATTAACTCTTCAAAATCTCACAGCGGTATAAATGGTAAATGTCTCACTTTAACTTTACAAATCTTTTACTGCTTATAAAATACTGCTTTCACACGAGGCCATAAAGGACCGCAGTGCTCTGTGCCTAATAAAACACGTCAAGAAAATGGAAAGAAAAAGCCAGAGAAATACAAGTTTCGATGGCCACACAGTGTGTCATGTTTCGCGGTACAATGGCAGTGTGCAGGGGAAGGCTGAATAGGTAGAGCTGGAAGCCATGTTCTGAAAGCCTGCAGTGATGAAGCCAAGAGCCCTGAAAGGTCAGCTTGACCCCAGAAGCCGATCAATGATATCTCCACAAACGTCATCTCATGAGGAGCCTTGTTGCACAGTGTGTCTATAAGACAGAACAGCCTATGTTTGGATCTTGTAGCTGATCTGCTTTCTTTTGTTTGTTTGTTCTATTAACAGAAAACAACTTAAAAGGATAGTTCACCCCCCCCCCCCCTCAAAAAAAAAAAAAAGTGTCATAATTTATTCACCCTCATGTTGTTCCAAACCTGCATGACTTTCTTCTGTGAATATCAATGTTTTTGTTAATACAATGAAAGTCAATGGGTTCCAAAGTCACATTATATGGACAAAAATGGAGCGACGTGAGGGTGAGTAAATGATGATAATTTTCATTTTGGGGTGAACTATCACTTTAGGCCAACATACATTTATTTACAAATTTTGCACTGATTGAGGGGGGCAATTTGTTGAATGGATTTTAAATTAATTAAATATAGAGTCACACTTTTAGCATTATCAAATTAGCCAGATGACAGGGGATATGTAAAAACACACAATGATGGGCATTTGGATTTGGTGGAAATCTCTGGATATTCCATGCAGGCCTAATTGTAGGTGAACGAATCATTAGCAAAGTATCATAATAAGTCCCTTTTTGTTACAGCACCACCATTCAAGAATAATTTCTCATAATGCATACTCAATGGCTTCACCTTAATGAGACTCAGTGGTTTGTGTTGGGGACAAACTAGCTTATTTGCCCATAACTGAGGTCAAATTTTTCCTCCTTCCTCTGGGAGAGCTCACAATGAAGTGGCAATCAAAACATGTGGCGGCTCGCTCCCAGGTCTCCGATGAGGTATGGTGCCTGAAACGAGGCGTAGCAGCTATGCAAGGTCCATGAGGTGGGAAATCACAGAGCAAGATTATCAACAAGTTCATTTCAGCTATGTTCTACCAATCGACAACAAATCAAATTTATCCCTCACTCAGTTTCAGATTTACATCAGAGTATTTACACTATCGACAGGTCGTTAAATGAGCTGATATGTTTCTTCAATATGCAGTGATGGAGAGAAATAAGCAAAGTTGTTTACAGGGCACTGGATCCATCTTAATGAGTAAGATCTTGCTCATTAGCTTACTTTAACTCTTTTCTAGTAAGTATAAGGTAAAGGAACTTACAGAAATGCTGTATTTGTCATATCATAGAACACATCTGTGCAAAAAATAACAAAACATCTCTGTGAGCTAATCCTTGTAAAGAAAATCAAGTTAGAGACAACATTGCCGAACACTGATATGAACTAAAATATTGCACACTCAGACAGAAGTAAACAGGTTTATAATATTGGCACAGCGCGAGTGTCAAATCAGACACGTGACTTCTCTTTTTTGTTTTTTTAATTCATGACATAAACGAACACTTTCCACCCCAAAAGAGTCCCACAGGCTTGTTATTGCAGCACATTTCCCCCCTTTTTTAAAATGTTTCGTCTTTCTTTAGAAAATAGTTTTATTGGTGGCTATTCACTGAGAAGAGTTTTCGAGTGCATTTTGGCAGTACGGTGCGTCTGTTGCGGGCGGGCAGACAGACATAGGGGCAGACGGCAGGTGAACGGGAGGTCCGTGCGTTACATGTGACGCGTGCCGCTCCGTCAAGATGGTCACATGCCAGAGGCTCCCAGGCCCATGCTGGCCGCGTGGCTCATGCACGGCAGCGTCTGCACAGCTTTGGGGAAGTCATGTGTGACGATCCGCCCGTTCTCCCCACCGCTACCATTCCCACTCATCCTGGTCAGCGTGGAGCAGCGCATGGCGTCGTTGATGGATTGCTGGGATGGAGATACAACAGCGTTAGACAGGAAAATGGAAATGTTTGAAAGATGCTCAATTTTAGTAGGATGATGATTTAAGCATCTGCCTAATGGAGTATGCACATAAAATGTTTTGTCATGTGATGACTGGATAATTAGTTAGACAACATTTGTGAGGTCTATGCCAACAGATTTCCATCTTTTGGGTTTCCTGACTTAATTGATCAGCATGATGGCCTGGAGGGCGCGACACAACGCTTTTAGCAAAGCAAAAAGATGAAACACTAATGAAACTTTTCTGATAATTATGCATTTCAGGAAACAATCCAATATTAGCCATATTGCTGTAATAAATAACAATAGTAGCACTCTATTCTACTTGAAAACCTTCCAATTCCACAACATAATATAGGCTCATTGAAAAAATGTACATCTACCTACATTTTTGCAAAACTCATACCTATACATACAATTAACTTCTGTTGAAATGAACCCCAGATAGCAAGGGGCTTTCGCACCGGAGGAACCTTTTCAAAGTTCCTAGAACTATTGGTGGAAGAACCCGGATTTTGGCGTGTTCGCACCTTAGGAACTAGGAACGATTTTTGTGATCCTTTTGGAGGAACTAATTTAGCTCCAACTTCTGAGTAGGGTCTAAATCAGCACTATAGGAACTACCAGTGACATTAGTTTATGCTGATTGGTCGAACCCAGGCGAAACACCAGCACCCGCCATTTTAAAACTCACAGATTATAGCCTATATATTTACTCCACAAACTAACTCTACGATCATAGAAAACGGTGATAGATGGGCCTCTTAACCTTTACGCTAAAGAGATCATCCAACGCAACTTTGAGGGGACCAAGCGAGACATGATTATGTATTTCGGCTCAGCTAGCAACACTGGACATCAACCACACTGCATACGCTAATAAGTTTTCATATACTGTCTACTTTCTATGTATAACAGTTATGTCTATATTAGAAAGGACTGTTAGACAGATCATAAACTAATGAACAAGGAGAATGCGAGCACTGTGTGGCTCTGGCTGGCCGGTGTTCTCAGCACCATCAAAATAAAGGTCTGCCGCGCTGTCGAAATAAAAGTCACAACAACAAGCGCGGCTTACGTCACTTCAGAGTTCTTACTGGCGATGCGAATGCAACCAGGAAAACGTTCCTAAGGGAACCACCCTGGTGGCTAGTTCCTAGAACTAAGTTCCTAGAACCACTTGGTGCGAAAGCCCCTTTAGTGTCGGCCCAGATCCGGGCCACATCTGGGCCGTGTGGAATCCATGTGTACCAGATGTGAGCCGGATCTGGGCCGACACTATGTTGCAGTCTGGGACACTACTGGCAGTAAAACCACTTTTATTCCTTTTTAAACATATTATACAGTGGCAGATTATCGATTAATGTTATGACCTCAAAACACTTTTTACCAAAGTGCATGATTTGTAAACTAATATTGTTTTATGTTTGCATCACATAATGAGCTCCATATGGGTTTTTTGAAGGTAATAAACTGGCTTGGTCGCTCACCTGGTACAGCATTGCTCTTGCGATGCGGAGCACTCGGGTACGAGTCCCGTGAAACAATAAAAGAGCTCAAAGACATGTAGAAGCAAGATAAAATGACATGGTTGCTTCAGCAAATGCGATTTTATCTCTCGTTTGCTATTGTTAACACTATCGGTTAGGTTTAGTATAGGTGCCACGCTATTTTCAAACGCGATAGACCATTAACCTTTTAGCACCATAATAAAACATGGCCAGATTCACATTCATCCGTTTCGAACAAAACTGAATGCGTTTTTAGCGCCACTCACTGGACATTTCACTTTGAAAGTGTTGCAAAAAGCAGCGACGTAATATCATTTTGCAGAAATGTCGCCACAGGCACGTTGTTTCCCATGAGCCTGTGTTGCAATTCCATGCTGTGCTACATATAACTGTACCGGGCACTCTGTTCAAAATGATGTTCAATATGTGAACGACCCTTATTTGCATTAAAGATGTGTTGTGGGCTAATGCTGTTGTGTTGTCAATTTTTAATTGCTTTGCTGCTGTCGTTGCATTGTGCCCCCAAGGACCACCGTATTTAGGCCCTCAAAACCAAAGCTGACACTGTAAAGCATCTCTGACTTGTGGGTAGACAATAAACAGTCTTGATAGGCGTGTAACACGAGCTTAATTTGCTACGGTGGTGGGGAAGTGAGAAATGTCATCGTTTTATTGCTGCTGTTGTGAAGAGCAATCCGCTATTGTAGTCACAGCCAGTGGGCCTGAAACCAAGGCTAATGATGTGTCCCTTTAAATCGCGTTTTTCCAATCTAGGAATGATTTCATTGCCCTACACTTCAACGCGTTGGGGGATGAAGCTGTACGCCTGATGCAGACTAATTAGTTTGCCCATAATGACTCAGATTCCAGCTCGCCTAATATGAAAAATGGACAGCTGTGAAATGTGACTCCTGTCAATTGAATTAACAAAGCAAATCTATATTAATCTGTGCTATTATAGCATTACACAAGTGTGTAATACCCAGCTAAACTTGCTACAAATCCTACTTTGGGTAATTGCCTGTCATAAAGATACTTATTACAAAAATCACACTGAGGTATCTGTATATTCAACGAGTTACGTTCAGTTTTTTGCAATGGTGCTTCTTTGATTTGTCAGTTTGGCCTGAATAAAATAAATGATTACCTGATAGATACTTTTAATCAGCTATGCATTAGCAAAAGTACATTAGGTAAGATCTGACTTGGGTCTTAATGTATGAAGGAGCACACAAGCTGAATGAAGCATAATCATAAATCTAGACTGACTATTTTCGGAGTCACGATGGAAAACAGAGACCTGCAGTGTCTCCGGGGAACACTTGCTCTGTTTCATGAATGAACAGAGACACGATGCATATAAACAAAGCTCTAGTCTATGGACAGAGAGGCTAGCAGCCAACGGGAAACTGAGGGGAGCAGGAAATAGAGGGAGATAAAGAGATAAAGAGAGATTAGATTAGATTAGAAGTATTAGGGCTGTCAAGATAAATGTTGTCTGCATGTTTGTATACGCCAACAATTAAAAATAAATGATAAAAAAACAAATAAATTAAACATAACTAAAAACATTTTTTTTTAATATTAAAATTAAGTTAAAAAAAATCCAATTAAATAAGAATGAATAAAATAGAGATATTTCCCAGCAAATATTGATATATGCAATTAATTTTGATTATTACATGGCTTGGTTGAATTCCAATGTCGAATGCAGTCTGTTATTTCTTGATAACAGGCCGCTGCGAAGTATATCACACCGTTGCCATGAAAAACAGAGCGTTGCTATGGACGCAGGATTCGGAACGGACTATTTTCTTTAGCGGAAACAATACAATCGTTTTTAAATCAATAAACTCCTTTTTAAATCAATATTTTGTGTCAAATTATTGATTTATTTGGTGGGTAGCCATGTAATAAGCGGGATAATGTAGAGCGAGGCGGTTGTTATAGCGAATACAACCCCTTCAGGTTGACTCAAGAAATTCCCGATCAGCCTGTCGGGGTTGTATTCACTGTAACAACCGTCTCGCTCTACATTATCTCTTACTTAATATTATTAAATAATCAGCAAATTTTATAGAGTTATAAATTACTTTATACATTTTGACAGCCCTAGTTTTAAAACAACAGTGTAAGAGAAACAGAAAAAGAAGAGGTTGTGGAAAGAAGGATGATATTGAAAGTGGGCAGCAGAAGCTTTGATTCTGGTGACGGTTAGATGGGGGGCAGCTTAGGCTGCTATGTGGGCAGAATGTGGCCTAGTTTTCCGCGGTACTTGAGGTTCCTACCCCAGAGTGCTTTATATCTTAACAGTGTCGGGACCGTACAGGCCGTAACTCTGCAGCTCAGTGTAGCTGCTGTCTAAGGCGGTGCAGTGAAAGGCCTGAGTGGCCCGCGCAGACACCTTCATTCTGCGGGACTCTGTTCTGGACTTGTAGCAGAACTCCACCAGGGCCACCAGCATGGCCAGACCCAGACCACCGATCAGAATGTAGAAGACCCCAGCCACATTGCTGAGGCTAAGAGCACTGGTCTTGTCCTACAGGAGAAGGAACAGCGTCTTAGATGAGAGTTACTGTATTACACCGTTAACAAATTCACATGGACAAAGACAATACAAGCATTCCTGTAAATTACATATATCACCAAACATCTAAACATAGACATTGAATATAAAAGCTAAAATCAGAACTGTCTAGAACAATGTTGCAAGTTTGCTTAAAATGTTTCCTGCTCAGACATGACCTGAGTATATAATATCATTAATATAATAATATAAAGATTTAGTTTCTGTTTTGACTGTTGAACTGATATCTTGCATTATTGCTAAATGATATGCACAAATCAATAATAATATTCATTATGAAACATCTTATTATATTAGTAACTAATATAAATATATTATTATATTAAAATAAATACTATTATAATACTGACTAGTCAATAATTCAATACTATTGATGTTAATATAATATAAACAAGATAACTAATAATAATTATATAATAAATAATAACTGTTAAATTATATAGGTTAAACATCTTAAAATATATAAAACATGAATCTTAAAACATGGCACAAATTGTCATTTTGGCCTTAGGAACATGCATTCATGCAGTAACAGTCTGTGTTCACCTTTGACTAATTTAATACTTATTTATTTATCCCACTAGTTAGCATCTCCATAAATTACAAATCTTTTAAAACATACACACACAGTATAACATCTGCAAATGCTTATATTAGTGGTTGGCACCCATGCAGCCCAGGCCATGAATCTAAGGAGATTTGGATATGTAGCTGTTCAAAGGTGATATATTTCCTTTATAAGGACAATAACAATCTAAGGAGCTTAACTGGTGTGGAACCGGTTCTCAGAAAGGCAGGTATCACTTTACAATAAGGTTTCATTTGTTAACATTAGTTAACTAACATGAACTAACTATGATCAATACATTTTTTACAGTATTTAATAATCTTTGTTCATGTTAGTTAATAAAAAATACAGCTTGCTCACTGTCATGTTAATTCACAGTGCGTTAAGTAATGTAAACAAATACATCTTTTGATTTTAATGTTGAAATGAACATTAACAAAGATTAATAAATGTTGTAGAAGTGCAGTTCCTTATTAGTTCACGTTAACTAATGTAGCTAACTAATGTTAACTAATGAAACCTTATTGTAAAGTGTTACCGAAAGGCAATCTAAGGGAGGTGTGATGTGGCGTGTGTGTGTGTGTGTGCCATGCAGGTGGGTTTGGTGCGGTGGGGGTGTGTGGCGGCCGGGGCCTATGACAGCACAGACAGCTGTCCACTGGGTTTGCATCCAAATACATGCACACTCCAAGGGCAGACAGAAGGAAGAACACAGAGACTGAGAACCACAAGGGGGCTTGACTCTTACGGATGATCAGAGTCTCTCTCCAGAGCTCCATTCAGACCACCAGGCTATTTTAAACAAAGTGTGTGTATCATACAGTGAGTCATCCAGTCTATAATAATGGCCTTTTCACCTCACGACTCCAGGAGCTAGACATACTATTACTTACAATTGAATTAATAATATAAAAATCCTATTAAATATTATAATTTTGAAATACAACATTTCCCTGACTTGACCAAAGGAATATGCTTACAATTTAATCTCATTTATTTAACCTTAGAATGTAAGTTATTACATATACACAAATTTGTCATTTCTGACAGGACAAAAATAATGGTCGGAAATGTTCGGAATTGCACACTAACATACTACTCTTAAAACATCTTCATTATCACTGTTTTTACTGTATTTTTGAACAAATAAATGCAGCCTTGGAGCATAAGAGACTTCTTTAAAAACATTTTTCATTCTTTCCAACACCAATCTTTTGATCAGTAATGGATAACACTGCAGGGTGCAAACTGCAATACCACAAAGAAATGCACACAACTTGACTTTCCATTTCCAGTGTATGGAAGCTTGTTTCTGTGGAAGCTTGTTTCCGCCACTGAATAATAAATAAATAATAATAAATGCGACTTGTTATCTCACAATTCTGACTTTTTTCTCACAATTGCGAGATATGAAGTCAGAATTGTGAGAAATAAAGTAGCAATTCTGAGAAATAAAGTCGCAATTGCGAGAAATAAAGTCGCAATTGCGAGATATAAAGTCGCAATTCTGAGGAATAAAGTCGCAATTGCGAGATATAAAGTCGCAATTCTGAGAAATAAAGTCGCAATTGGGAGATATAAAGTCGCAATTCTGAGAAATAAAGTCGCAATTGGGAGATATAAAGTCAGAATTGCATGATATAAAGTCGCAATTGCGTGTTATAAAGTCAGGATTGTGAGATACAAACTATTCTGAGGTAAAAAAAAAAAAAAAAAAAGTCCATCTTTTTTTTCCCCTTAGAATTGGACTTTATATCTCACAATTGTGAGTTTATATCTCACAATTCTGAGAAAAGATGTCAGAATTGCGAGATATAAACTCGCAATTATGTGTTATAAAGTCAGAATTGCGTGATATAAAGTCGCAATTGCGAGAAAAAAAGTCAGAATTCTGACTTTATAACACGCAATTCTGACTTTATAACACGCAATTGTGAGTTTATATCTCGCAATTGTGACTTTATAACACGCAATTGCGACTTTATTTCACGCAATTCTGACTTTATATCTCGCAATTCTGACTTTATAACACGCAATTGCAACTTTATTTCACGCAATTCTGACTTTATATCTCGTAATTCTGAGAAATAAAGTCAGAATTGCGAGATGTAAACTCGAAATTGTGAGATAAAAAGTCGCAATTATCTTTTAAAATGTTTTATTTTGTGGCGGAAACAAGCTTCCATACTAGTGTGATGAATGAATGAATGAAAAAAAAAGCTGTTTTTGATATTTTTTGACCTGACTGTCAAAAGGTAAGATGCTTTTACACAAAATCTAATTAAAAATGCAAAATGGCAGCATCTACTACCAAACTGGTAACTGGACACCAGTCAGATGCATAAAGAAGAGGACACAATTTTGTATACTTCAGACCTAGCATGTCTACTACTTTGCTTGCTACCTGTAAATCAGTAAGTAGTATATAAATATTCTACTCCGAACACAAGTGTTTTAAAAGTCATTGAAAATACCAGCAGTTTCAATTTAAATCATGCCTAAAATATTTTCAAAAGCCTTTTAATTTGCCCTCTTCCAGCCCAAATGAAAGAATACAACTCTGGAGAGAGAGTAAGAGCCGCCCATGTCCAGATTCCTTATACTGAACCTTCTGAAAGGGTTCTGGGAAGGCTAAACTGAGGGGAACAGAGCAGGACCAAATGTGTGAACTGACCTTTCTTCCGGAGTCCTTGCTTCCACACTCCCCCTTATCGTACCACCATTTGTTTTTCAGTTTGTCTAAGACGGCTTGCTCACTGAGTTTCAACACCGCTAGGTTAACTGGGATTCTTCAACCAGGGAAATAACATAAATAACATTATCCATGTTATTTTATGTTATTCAGCACACATTAAACACATACCCATCAATATCAACTCAACTGTTGTGTGTTTTTTTTTTTTTAATTGACTGCACACATATCAGAAACATGTTGGTAGTTCATTGTAAAAGTGATATGGGTTAATACTCCATCTAGCGATGCTTCCTTGCTCCCTGCTGCAAGATGTGCATTATTATATCACTTTGGGTAACCGGCAGACCGCAAACACTCCGTCTGGAATAACTTGAATGTGGTTGGCTAATATTGACTACTTGCCATGATATGCCATTATTTGATCAAAACTTTACTTGCTATTAATCAAACAAAATTTGCTAGACGTAAGCTCAATTAAGATCATATTGTTTTCGTCTAGAGTGTTTGGTCGGCGTGAGTTGCCGGTTACCCCCCATGGTAGTGGTGGTTTTACCCGTTGGGTTTGTCACATTGGGGCTGACCTTGGAATCACCTCCTCCGCTGCCACACTCTCCCTTGTCGTACCACCATTTGTTTTTCAATTTGTCCAACAGGCCTTGTTCATTCAGTTTTAACACTGCCAGGTTTACTGGGTTTCTTGAAACGATAATGAAATAATATTTTGGTCAGTGTCAGCCCAGATAAACCATTTCAGAGACAGTGTGATGGGAGAACAGACTCAAACTTGTTTGAACACAACAGCCACTGCTCTAGGTTGAAATGTTAAATGCATGGCAATTGCAGTGGTTTTGCCCTGAGTCTGTATATAAAGTATGTTAAAATGTGTTTTAATGGAGAACAATGCTTTTGTTAGTGGCCTTTGAGAAAGACAGGTTTTATAAAGCACAAGAATAAGACTTCTTCAGACAGAGGAGAAGAAAAAAGATGTCCTTGATTTTTGCTGTCTGCATTTGGTTCTTCCCTTTTAGGGAATTGTAACAATGTGAATCTAAAACAACAGACTAAAGACATTAGGCAAATTCTTAAAGTGATAGTTCATCCCAAATTAAAATTCTGTCATCATTTCTCACCCTCAGACCAAACTGTTTCTTTCCTTTTCTTTCTTTTTTTCTGTTGAAAACAGAATACTTTTTCATGAAATTGCTTATTCCAGTGAAAGTGAATGGTGACCAAGGGCTGTCAAACTATAACAACAACAAAAAAAAAGGGCCATAACAGTGGTTACAGTGTATATATTTGTGAGTAATATATATGTACACAGTACATACAGAGTATGTCTGCCCGGCCAAAAAAAGAAAGTCGCTGTTTGGATATAAATAGGCAAATACTTAAGAGTCTATGACTGGATTATTATTGCTGTGATTATTATGTTTCTAGCATGTTATATGTTTGGCAACAGTTCTTTTAACCCTCATTGATGGAGTGTGTAGCTTTTCATTTCTTAAACAACCATGTAGGAAGACACGTCATGGCTCAAATGTCAAGATTCATCAGGCTCAAATTGTCAAAGAATGTTTGGGAGGGAGCATGAATAATCATTTTCACATATAAATTGGCAGCTCTGAGTCCTTAAATTCATTGAAAGACTTTGGGATGTGCTGCAGTAGACTTTACAGAGTGCTTGACTCTTGCATTGTCAATACAAGATCTTGAGCAAAAATGTATGCACCTCTTGATGGATCACAATATTTATTTCCATCAAGAGGTGCATCAATTTTTGGTCAAGATCTTGTTACTACGATTTTGGAAAACTGACTGGCTTGCTCATTTCACAAACAATGCAATGCACCATATTTTAAAATACACAAATGTAAAGTAAATATAAGATTTGAGAGCTGCAGCAGATACTTTTATAAGTATGGACTACTTTTATGGTGCTTTTTGTCATTTTTGGAGCTGGGTCATCATTCACTTTCATGGTTTGGAAAGGAGCAGCATGAACATTCTGCTAATCTTCTCTTTTTGTGTTTCATAGTAGCAAGACCATTATACACAACATGACAGAGTAGATGATGATAAAAATAGAATTTTTGATTTTAACCCCCCACCCCCCATGACTGATATCAAGAATCCCATCTGAAGCGTGTGTCTCTCTTTTCATCTTCTCCTTCATCCTCAGGTCTTAAACACCCCTTACAGTTCAAAGGCACAAATATACATATCCTCACGACCCACAGAATCGGCTGGCCGATCTGCATTGTGAGCAAATGTCGTCTGCAGCTTTGCCTGTATAGGGAGTGATTCTTTGGCTTGATAAAACCCAGGAATTCTTTCTAATCCCAGAAGTACCAGAAAGAAAGAAGTCAGAGAGTGTCTCAGGAATGAGAAACAAAAATCTACATTCAGTTTGATGAGCATTTGCTTCAGGAGGTGGCAGTGCTTTGGGTGAGATGATTTCATTGACTAAACTCAAAGAATGGCACAGATGAATAGAGATAAAAGGGCGCACACATCAATCTTTAGGGCTGTCACATCTTGACTAAAACAAACTGATTTAAGGTGTCAGTTTGAGATAAGACAAGGAAAATGTGGGACAGCTGTCAAAATGCACCAAAACAACTGATTATTCCATCAGTCAGTAAACCTATAAAACACAGTTAACCTATAAAACACAAAGTGAAGTACAAGGTAAAACAAGTTCAAAAGATCAATTAACATCTGTGTTATGAAATTGATCATTAAAGCAAGATGAGACTAGCAGACCATAACATATAAAATAGTAAGGTGTAAAAATGATCCCTATTAAAGCCTTTGATCAGAATAATTCAGTCGCAATGTAAAAATAATATTTTTTTATTCATTGTTTCTTCTAACAACATTTTAAAAATTATGTAAGCAGTTTTAAATATGTCAATTTGAAAAGTGATTTTTAATTAAAATCTCAATGAAAAAGTCATTGCGTTTTTCGCAGATTAGAGGATTAATTTGAATTAATATATATTTTTTAAAGATTTATAGACGTAAAAAAACAAAAACAGTTTTTGCAACAAGATCTGATCACTATGTAACTTTGTTTCCGCTACTGAATAAAAAATACAAAAAGGTAATTGTGACTTTTTATGTCACAATTCTGCCTTTTTTTTCTCAGAATTGCGTGATATAAACTTGCAATTCAAGTTATAAAGTCAGAATTGCGAGATAAAAAGTCAAAAAGATCTTTAAAATTGTTTTATTCTGAGGCGTAAACAAGCTTCCATAGATCTGTGCCAGATGTCTATAAATAATACAATTGGTTAAAATGCAAAATTCAGTAAAGATACACAGGAGCATTATTACATTTTGACAACTGCACCACATGGTTAGTTCAGCAAATCACAAACAATCTAAATGCTCAATTCAGTGTTTATTGATTTTAACAGAGAGAGCAAAATCTCCCATTGTCTTTCACATGTTGAAATAATGCAGTAGGTTCCCATATAGAATCTACCGGCTCATGTAAACGCGTCAGTAAGGGAGTTGCTCTCACTCAAAATCAGATATACACCGCACAGCTGGTAACTCAACAGACAGAGAAACACATTTATGAATCCATTTCCGAGCCTCTTTCACTCTTGCTGTCAATGTAATGGCAAGCTAGTATTACATTTAATTCGAGTCCTGCTCTTGGTGGCAAGATGGAAGTCATTTACATCTTGTATCTGATGTCTCTCTCTTTCCCACTCCATCCACCCTCTATGTTCGCTTTGCTATAAGGTGACCCAAAAAATGTCTGTACAATTGCTATGAGGTCGTTTCCCCAAGGAGCTTATCTTATTAGAGAGAGATGGAGTTATTGAGGTTATTTCAACAGCTCCAAATTGCCCTTGCGAGGCCCTTTGCACTGCAACGAATGTAATATCATGTGGGCCATGGTGTATTAGTCAGATGGGTACATTCAAGCACAATAAATGTGACGTTAATGATGGTGGTGTACAATTGAAATAACAACTGTTCACCTTATATTGCAGAAAATATAAAAGAAACATGTTAATGTCGACATTCATCTTTAGAAGTGGCTTGCATAAGAATAACAACTGATTGCCCAATTTCTTTCATGCACAAGTCACTCGGTGAGAATAGAGCTTTCGTAATTCGGATTGAAGGAGAGGAACTGAAATTAGCATCCAGTAGACCTATAGCTTCAAAGTGCCTGTCGTGAATAATGTCTGTGGTGTCTCAATGGGCTCTGCCGAGCGGCGCTGCTGTTTAATGAAAGGACGGCGAACACACGTGTTTCCTAAAGAGCTTCTGAAGAGGGCGCGTCATTTTCCTGTCGTTTCTTATGCAAGCACTTCTGGTGGAGTGTGTTGAAAACCCCTTCAAGCAACATGAGGTAGAGGCGGGATTTTGAACAGCTCCACACACATATGTACACCCACACAACAGGATGTTCTGTTATAGCAGAGGCTGCTTAGCACAGTACTTCTACCCTCGCCCTTGGTTCAAATGATCATGTATGACGTCATTAAAAAGTCCTTCAAAAGAGAAACCAGATGAGTTCACTGAAGCCACACCAATTTGGCAAAAACCTCCACCTTATTCACAAACCACCCGGAATCCAGGCACTGAATGTACTTTTTTTTGTTTTTGTTTTTTTTGCACTGTGCCGCGAGTATTAAATGAATTCACTGACATTCTCAGCACAGCCCTGTTGTTTTGCTATGAATGTCTTATTTGCAAAACTCAGCAATATTTTCCTGCAATCATGTCAGCAAAAAAAAAAAAAAACATCAATTGATGGAGAAGAGCACATATAGTTCCACATATAGATTAGGCAGTGTACTCAAGCACACTTGGCATTTTAAAGAGCTGATTTAGGTGCCTGGATTGCAGTGAGAGAGTGATGCTAGACCGTTTCAGTAAAGTATAGCAGATTGCATTAGTTTGCTGAGTCATAATCTATTCAGAACTGGCTTGCAAAATTGGGAATTGAAACATGCAAATATCTATTTATTTATTTGGCTATGTTTGTTCTGTGACATGATTGGCATACTTATTTTAATGAATTCCCATCTCTTTTCTCTTTTGTTTTTTATTTAACTAGTAGATGATGTAAACTTAGATGTAAAAGTTAGCTAAGGTGAGCATTACCCATTTAGTACTGTATCCAGCCTCTACCACAACTGAACCACCATCTGAAGTTATTTTCATAATGGTCAAATACAGTCAGCATACAGTGGACAGCTGGCTTTACCTGAGAGCTGATCCTTTAGGGGTGGCGATGCCGTAGCCTTTGGAGTCCAGGTTCCCTCCGACCTTCATAGTGTCACAGGGTTTGCGCTGCTCGATGTACTCGTTCATGGTAGACTCCAGCAGATAGGCATACTTCCCCTTGGACTTCCTAACCCGTATAACTCCTTCATCTGTGGTTTTCACAAACACTGAGGGGTCTGCTGATTTCATATAGGACCACATCTTCTCAAAGACTGCAATCTTTGACCTCTAAAAGAGGAAAGAAAGTGAAATATTATGCATTTGCACACTGTAAAAAGTGGTAACGTGTTTTGCACTTGTTTTACAATTGTTTTGAATTACCTCTAATGTAATATAGCTGTTTGTGAATGTAAAAATCAAAAAAAGTTTCAAAGATCAAAGTGCATGATGAAATGGAGTTATCGTTTCCCAAAAGAACAAACCGATTCTGAACTGCCTGAAAGAGTCTTTCCTAAACAAACCTACATAGGTTTGTAGCAAATTAGCATAATGCCAGTCTATGATCTTCAATGAGCCGCTCTCAAACACTGCAGTTGTAGCTGAGGTCTGGAAGTGTGTTGTCAACATGTTGAGAAGATGCTGTTTTCTGCGTTGCGAAAGCAAGCAATGCATGCATTTCAAAAGGATGAGGACTCGGGCTCATATAGATATGATAAAACTGATGCTAGCGTTACTGTTCGTATCATTGTGTATTAAAGCGCTGAGGAAGCCTCTGGAGCTGAAGTTCAGCAGTGATGCGCGGGTTGATCCAAAAAGAGCGGGTGCCTGCGGTCATGATATTCGGGTCGCGGTCGGTCGGGTCGTTTGAAATAAAGATGCCAATTAAACCTTTGTAATTTATATAGTACTAGACACAATTTTCTATGAAATACATAGGCCTACACTTTATTGGCTGAATAATTGGTGCGAAGATGATGCACGAGCTCAGTCTGCAGGTCGAGATGGAGGTGGCAAGAGAAAAGGTGAAGACTGGGGAGTGGAAGCTCCGCAAATACACAAATAGAAAGAGCAAAGTGTGGGAGACATTTGCCGAAATAATGAAAGATGATGACCAAAGTGCTGGCTTTGTCATGTGTACTTCTTGCGATGCTATTTACACATTTGATAACCACAAAACTGGCACGACCAACCAGGCACGGCGCCAGGATTCCAGTTTTGGATGGGCCAGACCAATTGTACTTCAAATAATATAATAATTAATAATGAAATAACTAATGTTCCAGCCGTGATTTCCAATGCCTTTAGTTTGCTTTTTTCTCAAACACCGCTTGTTCAACCTCCTATTTTTCACGCGGACCCGTGTTAACAGCCAACCCTGCGGTAGCTCTTTCAAATTTAGACAGGTCAGATCAACGGATGTTCAACAGGCTATTAATAAGCTTTCCAATAGCAGTGGTCCTGGCCCTGATGGCCTTGAGGGTAAGTTTATTAAATTTGCCTCGCATGTACTAGCACCCCCACTGGCTGTGCTTTTTAACATGTCATTTGATACCTGTGAAGTGCCCCTCGCTTGGAAATGTACTAAAGTCATTCCTTTGCACAAAGGTGGAGACTTACAAATTCTGAACAATTATAGGCCAATATCAATAATTAATAGTGTGGTTAAAGTCTTTGAGAAAATAATTTTTAATCAATTATCTGATTATCTATCTGATAATAATTTACTTACTCAATGCCAATCAGGTTTTAGAAAATACTTCTCCACTACCACTGCTCTCTTAAAACTCTCTAATGATATATTTTCTAGTTTTGATGACAATCTGTGTACCGGTGCCATTTTCCTGGATTTCTCCAAAGCGTTCGATTTAGTTGATCACTATCTTCTATTGGATAAATTGCATGCTATTGGCCTCTCGAGATCATCTTTACTCTGGTTTAATTGTTATTTTCATCATCGTCGTCAGGGTGTGTCCTACAGGGGTTGTCAGTCTGATTATACAGGCATAGTGAAAGGCATCCCTCAAGGTTCTTCTCTGGGACCTTTATTATTTTCTATCTTTGTTAATGATATGCCCTTATGCTGTACAGACTGTAATATTCATCTTTATGCCGATGATACAGTCATTTACTGTAGTAAACCTACCATCTCCGGGATAAACCTCTCTCTACAGCACGACTTCAATTCTGTACAGCAGTGGCTATTGGCTAATAAACTTCTCCTTAATAAATCAAAGTCCTACTCTTTATTGTTCCATAGAAAAGCCTTGGATATAGGTGAAAACAACCTTAATCTTTGTTTTCTCGACTCCTCTCCTTTAGTCAACTGAGACCTTTAAATATCTTGGTGTTTGGCTGGAAACTGATTTATCTTTTAAAACTCATGTACAAGCAATGACAAACAAAATCAACTCTCGTCTTAAAATACTTTATCAGTCTGTTAACTGTTTTAATTTTCTGGTCAGGAAAAGAATAGTCTTACATCTGCTCCTGCCTATTTTGGACTATGCCGATATTATTTATCAGAACACTACTGCTTCTTGTTTGCATTCCATTGATGTGGTCTACAACAGTCTTTGCCGTTTTGTTCTTCGCTGTCCCTTTAGGACACACCGCTGTGTGTTGTACAGACAGTTGTCCTGGTTTGCCCCTTCTGCCAGGAGACAGTCTCACTGGTTACAGTTTATTTTTAAAAGTTTTTACTTTAATTATCCAGTTTATCTCAAGCAACACTCAGTGCTTTATAATTCGCTTTACAGCCTGCGACACAATGATCAGATCTTTTTTGTTGTTCCTAGAGTTAAAAGACAGGTAGGGAAATATGCATTTTGTTTTAAGGCTCCATATGATTGGAATAATCTTCCATTTTCTATCCGTTCTTTAACTTCACTTACATCGTTTCGAAGGGCTATCGGGGAACATCTTCGGAACATTTGTCTTTGTTTCTAGTTTTGCTTGTTTGACCTTGGACTTCATTGGTCATGTGTTTACTATTTTTCATTTTTATGTCCTCATTTTTATTTATTTATTTATTATTATTATTGTTATTATCATCATCAATGTTCTTGTTTGTGTTCCTCTTAGTCCTTGACCTTGTGCAATGCTATTCATGTGGTTGTTTTTCTGTCATGTCACTTGTGGGGTTCGTGCTGGGTGGGGTGGGGTGGGGTGGGGTTCGTGCTGGGTGGGGTGGGGTGGGGTTGAGCATTGTGAGCTGGTATGTGTGTGTTGTTGTGTTTTGTTGTGCTGTCTTTGATCGTGATATTTGCTCTGCTGTTTTGGTTCTTTTTTGCTTTGATGTACTGGAGGACCCCCTCGAAAACGAGATGTTTCATCTCAAGGGGTTAATCCTCGCAATAAAGATATGTTAATAAATTGTGGGTGGGCCTTACATTAAAAACGTTAAATAAAAAATAAAAAAAACGTTATCCAATCACTGCTTAACCTAATAAAAAAATATTGACTAATATAGCCTACTGTTATATTATCTGTGCGTATACATAATATAGATTTTAATTGCTTGATGCTCTTTAAATATTTTGTTGCATTGTAAAAGTAAATCCGCGATCGCTCTCCATGATTCTGACCAAAGAAGAGCGCTTTGGAATCTCCATTACGCATCATACCTGGGCTGCATTTTCCGATAACATTGTCTCTTAGCGCGCTACGAAGACTCTTAAGGTATAACTTAACTAAAGGTATACTACCACTAAAGGTATATCATTGCTAGGCGTCTTCAGGGCTATCATCCACTCGCGAGGCAGAGGCGCTGAAAGGCAGAGGCGCTGGCGCCCTCCTAGCAACGGCGCTGTTTTTGGTAAAACATGATTTTGACGACTTCATTAAGTTTTGTTTTATAGAAAACTCTTTTTAAAAGATTTTCATTTTGTATAAATTGTATCTTAATTTTGATCAATGTTTTATCAATCAATTGCCCGTATTTAATAAATAAGAAGCAAATATATAGCAGACAATGTAATAAGGCGCCGGCACGATCACTTGCATTGCATGTGAACTGAAGGGCGCCGAAACTCAGCTTGTGCCTCACAGATTTGAGAAATATAGGCTATATATTACAGAAAGCTTGAAATGTCTACTTTTAAACGAAAATATTCAAACCAAAATAAATAGGCTACTCTCTGATTATGTAGGCCTAATCCATATGAAATGTGCATTTCTCTCTGGCGTTCATGGCGAGTCCGCAATCTCCGCATCGTCAACTTCATCTTTATAGCGACACAGAAAACACCAGTTTATTACTAAACAATTAAATGTCTCCTTGCTAATTTAGACATTAATAATCATTACTTTAACCGGTTCTTTGTGGCAAGCTTTATGCGTGCGGTCATAACGCTTATTATCCTGTAGGCTATAGCCTATTTAAGTAATTAAATTAATATAAAGGGGCGATTTGTCCACGAATGGCTTAAATGAACAACTACTAGTCGACTAGAAAAAAAAAATTAGTCGGAGACAGCCCTTATTCCACATATTTTCGAACCAGGCCATTCTGGGTTGGGCGAGCGACCCTACGGAATGAACGAGCGGAGCGGAATATTCAGAAATGCGCTCTCCGCTCACGAGCTCTGATCGGAACAAACCCGAACCACTGTCTGCTGAACTTGCGCAGAAACATCAAAATAGACATAGCCAGCTTTTTAAAACTAAACATTTAGACTATTTTAGTAAAAATTATGAGCTTATTGACAATTTTTTATAATTCTTGACAAAATTAGAATATATTAAGTTATATTAAGACGCTACGATGAGCATTTACTACTTTTAAAAAATGCGGGTCAGGAAGCGGGTCGGGTAAAATATTTTCTTCTTTTTTTTTGCGGTCCGAGTTGCGGGCGGGTTAGTTGAAAACGTCGGTCGGGTGCGGTTTGTTTATACATTGACCCGCGCATCACTGAAGTTCAGTTATGGTAATGGTCATTTCACTACGCGCTGTGAGTAGTAGACCAATCACAACATACTGGGCCATCTGACCAATCAGAACAGCGAAGGCTCTCGGAAAGGAGGGGTTTAGGGAGACTGAATCTTTAAACTGACCGTTTTCAGACTCTTTGAGAAATGAGGTGATGCGCAATGTATATTGTATATGTGTTTTTCGATCTTGGATGCATGTAAAACTCTTGTAGGGCACCTCCTAAACAAAATTAGGAACCTTTAAAATAGCATGATAGGGTCACTTTAAATTTCAGTTATGCTGAATAATATCTTTGACTTAAATAAAAAAAATGTAGGTTAACATTTTTTAGATTAACATTTCCCCTCATTCATGGCACCTCTCACCCTAAAAAACTCCTTGGTAGAGCCGGCGTCTAGAGTCCCATAAGCAATCTCAGTCTGTTTGGCCAGATCCTCTGCACTCTCGATGGGGGACACCATCCTCTCCACTGTGAGAAAAGCAGCTAGGTTTGCTGTGTATGAGGAGATGATGATTAAAGTGAAGAACCACCACACACCACCCACGATACGGCCAGAGAGAGACCTGTGGAAACATACACGTATATGTGAATGCAAATATTAACTTTTAGTACACTTGAAATGCCATGTTTAAAATGTGTCTTTGTATTATAAAAACTAAAAACCAAATCAATTATTTTAGAGAAACAAAACACACAGTTGGTTTCAAATTATAATTTTTTTTTGACAAGTTCTCAGATGTTAGTGTAACATGGCCATAGTTAATGTAAATATTTAGCAAATTTAAAAATGAATATACAATTTTCAAACTGTACATATAATGCTGTGTTGCCTAAATTCACTTCTAACATTTAAAATGATTGATTTTAAAGTGTTTTATTTTTAATTGACAATATCATTCAAAAGTTTGGGGTCAGTAATTTTTTTTATGTTTTTGAAAGAAGTCACTTATGCTCACCAAGGCTGAATTTATTTAATCAAAAATACAGTAAAAACAGTAATATTGTCAAATATTATTACAATTTAAAATAACTGTTTTCTGTTTTCATATCAGTGATATCAACATTGATAAAACTTGAATGGTAGTGCACATAGACAAAACATTACAGAAAATTAACATGAGTTATCAGTCAACAAGAACATAATTATCGGTTTATGAGTATCAGACCGAATTTCACTCAGGAACTGAATATTTTGTATCTGTGCTGCTAAATAATTCAGAGAAACTAATGGAAATCACATGCTCAAATGGAGATCCATTATGAGTTTATCAAGTGTACCCATTCAAAAAATCTCATTTCTGTGGAGCACTGAACATTTTCTTAATCCTAACTGCATTACAAATACTGGCCGGCATGTACTGTAGCTTCTCAATGCACACGTCGATGCTTACAGTGGTCGGTGGTCTAGTCTGTTTGATACACTGCTCTCTGACTCCACTCAGCTATAAACTCTTAGTGAAATGTGCTGAAACGAGATAAGGACCATCACAATACAACTCACCAGCAGCGCATTAATCTCACGTTTAGAAAGTTGCCAGTATGTTAAAGTAATACATGCATGTTAATTGTCAGGGATTAACGGTGATGAGAGCACTCAGCCGCTGCCATTGTAATTGCACTTAAACCAATAATAATAATATGAATAATAATAATAATAAACCCTGAAAACAACAATTTGTCCAAATTTGTCAAAGCAGTACACAACAAGACACGGTGTGTGAAAAAAGTTCCAGGGAAAATAGCAGTTTGATGTGTGGTGGAACAGGAAAAGCTGCTTTGATAAAAACACAAACAAAAACAAATGCACGGTTTAATCGTTTAAGCTGTGAGGGAGGCGAAACCCATCGTGATGAAAGGCTGTCAAGATTGCAACAAACAGGCAAGATCCTGTGAACCCTTTGAATCTGCAGAGATTGTCAAAAGGGCAAACAAATATATATTTAAGAGAAAGAGCATAACGGATATTTGATTTTATTCTATAAAGGCTGGACTGAGATATCTCAAATTCAATATATATATATTCAAGATATATCAAATTCCAATTTTACAAGGTTAAAAAAAAAGGAAAAACAACTTCACCCCTGGCTAAATCCTGGCCAGAACACTGTGACAAGAATATTTTTAAAGCATCTCTTAGTTTCTGCCAGATCTTTGGGGGTGGTCTCTAATCCCGTGGCCTGAAAGAAGCTCAGACAGGCATATGAGATCAGTGTAATGTCTCTGAGGGAGTTCTAAATGGTCTACCTGCAGGACTAGAAGGCATAAACTGAGTTCCTGGCAGCCTGGCGGCATAATCTTCTATCTCTGCTGGAGTAAAGAGTGGGGTTAACTGTCTACATGGTGAATCCACCTTGATGGGTGATAGCCAGGAGACACTGAAACATTTTGGTGTAGGATTTCATTTGAAAAAGTTTTTACAAATCATTTATAAAAAAAAAGAGCAAGCAACACATTGAATTAAATGTGACATTTTGAAATAGAAAAACTTAAATAGCATTTGCTTCCAATAATCTTTATTTAGAACTTTAAAAAAAAATCATTTTGTTTTACAATGTAGCTAACAGGTCTATAGAGTGCAACTATGCACCGAAATGAAAATTCTGGGCCGAAACCGAAAACTCTGGATGCACTTGGCTGAAAACCAAAACCGAAAATGACTTAAAAAAATAAGAAACTTATCTTTTTTATTTTTTTATTAGACTTTTAAATTACTAATTGTACTGAATCTGAATCTGAAACTATAAGCCAATAAAACAAAATAACCACACTTTTATTTAAAGTAACAAACAAAAATTGGACAGAAAATAGCCCTATATTAAAAAAATATTAAATATCAATATATTATTCTTCATTCAGTTCTATGCAACATACTCAGATTTATTTCTTGACTAATAATCAAAATAAAGTATAGTCCTATAAAACTATTATTATCAGAGCATGTGAGCAGATAGCAGGGAGTGGATCAGTGAACGAGAGGGTAGCGTCATTTTACCAGGGTTGTCCAGCACTGCTATACACACCATGTTACAGCACAGGGCTATTGCAAACAGAAACAAGTCTACTACAGAGAAATTTCATGTTCTCCGCACGTTATTTGAGCAGACTTCCCCTCATTCTTTTCCGGTGAGTGTGATCGGTACATGAGTGGAGCATTTGGGTCATGAGCGACAGAGCAGAGCGCACTACGCTCACACACGGAGCAGAAAATTGAGCAGAGCTTGAGCACAAAAAAACTTATAAACCTTTAAAGACAGACTTACTGAGAGCTACGAGGTTGTTAAAATATGGAATTTGCTTCTGCTGAAGCCGTCAGTCTGCATTATATCATCTTATATTTTTACAATATTTGTGTTTAACAGTGAAATTCCTCTTGCCAAAATTGAACCTAGGCTCTTTTTGTTAATCTACCCGAGTCAAACTTTCATGTAAAGGCATAATTAGAATGGCCACTTTTAAGATTGACCGTATTTTCGTTTTAGGTCAAAATGCCTTTTGAATGGGAGTGCATGGGGCACTTCCATAATAGCATCAAAATCGCTATTTTTAAAACACTAAGAAGGCTCCACACAACATAAAACAGTGCTCGAAGTATCACCAAGGGCTCTACACATGAACGTGAGCATTGACAACATTGTTTGTGTACACACAGTTTACTAAAAAGAAAGGTTTTGTATGACTCACTTTATCAGTTAGTGTTTCCGGCCGCTGGCATTTTGTCAGTCAAAAATAGTCGATCTCTGAATGCAACATAACCGGGAGGAGAGAAAGCTTCTAAAGCTTAGTTCCATATAAATTCACGGATAATTTGTTGTTTTGTCGTTAGTGAAAATCAATATTGACCTTCAATTTTGGCGAGAGTTACCCTTTGGTGCTGTACAGGAAATTACACCAATCAGAGAGTCAAAAAAAAAGCAACATGCTCCAAAATAGCTCTTTAGCTCCGCCCACTCCCATGAAGCACTGCGAAAGTTATAATCAAGTCAAACTCCCATATGCCTTAAAAATACTGTAGGTAGGTATATGCATACTTTGCAATAAACTTAAAATATATTGTTTTTATACATTTAAAACTACTAATTTATGTTGATTAGATTTCTCCATCGGTTTTAATTCGATTATGCTGTTCGCAATGCTTCATGGGATTGTAGTTCTTTTCCTCACTAAAACCGTTAAGTAGGCCTACACAGTCTTGTACCTTCCAAAATATTTGTATGTTTTGTTGTGATTCACTTCGTAGCTGATTGGCTTGGTTCATGGCTTAGTATAACTCTTTTAACAAAGACTATTTTAAAATCCCAATGAAAAGAAACAAACAAACAAACAAACAAACAAAAAAACTTCCGGAACCAGGAAGTTTGGTACCTTTGGTACCTTTGCTTACCTTTGTTAAGGTAAAAAAATAAATCTGAGATTCTTACTCATGTCTATATTTCATTTCCGTGTTCTCTCATTGCGTGAAATGTGTTTACAAATCCAGCTGTGTACAGAAAGCTATGTAAGCACCTGTAGGATGGGAAATTTATTTGCTGAATGCTTTAGTACACAGCAGTATTATAATATAATGATGGTGGTAAATCAATACCAGGCTACACCGTAAAAATGATTCACGACAGGACTCGCCGAAGTGTGTTGAGTTAGTGCTAAACTGGTCTCATGAAGATGCTGATGTGTTGTGTCTGCTGTTTATTCAGCTTCATAATTCATATTAGCTAATTACCATTAAATACGCTATACATATTCTGACAAATACACAGCATGCCATATTTACAACACCAAGTAGCGATAATCAAATGTGAAGGCATACCGAAGTACATTTATTTGCGGAAAATAAAATGGATGACTCAATACTAAGGGATGTCTTTGATTAGTAATGTCAGCATTGCAGTCACCATATTGTGATTTTAATAACAGCTTGATTATTGAAACACTGCAGAATGCTGCACACAGCAAATGTGAACCATCTTAACACTTACTTTGCATGGAAAAAATATGAACTAAAATAAAATATATATATGATGAAAAAATATCAATGAAAAAATTAAAAACTTAAATAAACATAAGAAATATTTCCTTGGCAGCTAAGTAAAAAAAAGTTTAAGTACTAAAATTACTAAAATCAAAACTGAAAAAAAAAAAAAAAAAAAAAAACTAATGAAAGGCACAATCAAATTACTAAAACAAACTAAAATTAAAAAGAAAAAAAGCTAATTCAAAATAATAATAAATACCATAATAATAAATGATACTAAAAATAACACTAACTATATACTCTTGTATGTTATATATTGTTTAAATGATAGTTAGTTAATGCTTATTTAAATAGTTAGAAATAAAACTAATATATTTTCAATTATTCATATTTAAATGCATTTCAAAATATTTCTAATATTTTTTTCCCCTTCTTGATTTACACAAGCACATTTATACTGAGATTCAGGGACCCACAGTTTTTTTTTTTTTTTTGTTTTTTTTTTGCAATAACCATTATATTTATATTTAAAGAGCTTTGTTTTGGAAGCAAAAAAAGTAGCCTGCGGTGTAAAACAACAGCTTTAAGCTCAAGCGGAAGCCTTTTCCAATCGGCTGTATCAGAATTTAGTAAGTGCTAATCCTTATAGCTAGTGCCCACTTCAAGTATGTGCACTTGTAGCAAATCTTTTAATCACCTAATATGCATGAGCCAAGCTAATAACATGCATGTTTCCCTCCCAGTTTTCAGATAATTCCTACACCCCTGAAAAACATCAGTGGGCTGTGAAAAAAAGCCCAAGTCAAACTCTGCAAATATACCACAGGCAAAATGTGCTCAGGAGGCTCGGGCACCAGAAATCTGAAGCTGGCAGAGGGAAATGCAGCTCAGTGCTCTGATGTTGTTTGACAGCTTTTGTCGGGCGCCGTTTGAGCGGTGTGAAGCTGACACACTGATCTCATTCCTGGTCACATGTCAGAATCTCTCCGTGCTTAAATCCCTCTTCCTCACGAGGTCAGTATTTACGCTCTGCATGTATGGAATGAAATGATTATGCAAATGCCGTTTACTGCAAACGACTGCAATTAAATGAGAGAAAAACTGTGGGTGATTTCCCTAATGTCTGCATAATATGCTCATTGCAGAGCACATGTATGTGACTCGGTATGTAGAGATATGAAACTGCTGTGTTTTATTTGTGCACTTTTAATTTCATAAATCTCACAGATCATTATAAAACACGCTTGGCTCAGAGTCTCTTATTTAGATGGATGTGTAAGTGTCTTATGAAATCCACTGCTGAGATATAACTGCCCTCCTGTGTTATATAAATGATAGCCATAATCTTCTGCACTGCCCTGTTCAAGATAACTTACTACTTAAGGTGGCCCGGATATTTGTGGCTATTGACTCTCCCTGCAACAGCATACACACACACACACACACACACATTTACACACACATCTAGAACCAGCATTAGATACAATATGCACCTAAAAACACAAATCACCCCCTGATAAATCATGAAAACCAATGAAAGCCACACATTCTTATGCAAATTATGACTTTACAGACACTAATAGGGCACATAAACCCGGTTAAAATATACATGGCTTTCATTTCATTGACATGCCAGCTAATTACATTTTCAATACCGAAACCTCCGTCACATAAACCTTTTTGCATTTGACTGTTTGACTGTTCTTCCATCATTGTGGGGACATTTGTTCCCTATAATGTAGGCTAAACCTGCCTCTCCCCCACACACACAAGCGGATGGTGGTACTCAGTCAGCAGTGCTCTCACACTGTGAGCTGTGCCACTCCAGAGGAAACACCCATGTCTTTCAGCGTTGCCATGGCAGCGCTCTCTTCTCTCCAAACAGGCGGCTGAGATGGGTTTTGTCACTGAGCAGCTTTCGGTCCACACTGAACTGACTGAAACCCGTCTACAGCCAGCATGCTTCTGTATAGCTCGGAGAAGCCCACTGTTTGTCCGCTGCATGTTTTCTCTTTTCATTTGTCTGACATTGAATTGAATATCTGATATTCTAAACTCTGAACTGTCTCTACCCATCTGACTCTGAGTCTCACACAGAAATGCCTTTCTCCTGGGGAGGATGTAAAGCAGATGACAAAACTATGTCTAATGTCCGGTACACATTGTACGATTTTGGGCTGTCCCAGGCGAAAGATGACCAATCGTGGCGATTTCTGTGGTTGTGGTTCCTAAACGGTGGTCCTATGTCATACAGTGAGAAAGGTTCAAAGACGGTCGTTGTCATGGTCTTGCGACCAAAGACAGCCTGTGATAATTTTCTGATATAGAAATTTAGCATGATCATCTCACAGTGTGTTTGCTGCTATGATCTGCTTATGATCTACTGACCAGCCAATAAAAATGCAACATGAAATGGCATATTAATCAACGCGCTAAAACTTAAAAATACTCCATTTGCAAATCTGGCATGCAAAATTGGCCTCTTATGCCTAGACATGACCGCGTCCATATTCTCTTTCACTTCCTCCTCTTTTTTCAGTGCACATAAAAACCACAATTGCCAAAGTGTGATTCATCTTGCTCTATTTGTTCACCGCTGATTACATTTTATTCTTCTATACTAACTTGCGTCATCGCCTACGATTCAATAGGTGTCATCATCGTACGGTTTAATTACTGTACATGTCGTACCCAGATCCATGTCATAGAGTGTGATTTGTAATGATCTTATAGGATTGTTGAAACTCTGAACCAAGTAATTAGGTAAATAAATAAATAGACAGCACTGTAAAAAGTGAACAGTTGGATCAACTTAAAAAAATTACTTCAATTGGTAACACCTAAAGAAATTAAGTTTTCTCAACTTATTATTAAGGTATTTAAGAAAACTTAAATTCTTTAGGTGTTACCAATTGAAGTATTTTTTTTAAGTTGATCCAACTGTTCACTTTTTACAGTGAGTGTTGGGTGCATTATAAGTTTAGTTTCATTGGTTCTGTACTTTTCCTGTTTCCTGCTATTTGTATGTTGACCCAGTTTTGAAGTGTGTGTCTGTTAGTTCACCTGTTGTTTATTTAGTTTCCTTGTTTACCCCTGTGTATTTATACCCTGAGTTCTGTCTGTTCATTGTCCCATGTCGTCTTTAGCTAAGTGGTTGTGTGTTTTCTCCCTGTGATATTCTCCTGTGCATTCCTGTTTTTTTGGATTATTATATTATAGACAGTTTGTGTTATCTCTGATCATCGTGCAAATTCATTACAGCCACAGTTTAGCGTGACAATAAGTAACGTGTATTACGTCATCAGATGACCTTTTTGATGTAAGAAGTAACGCATTACTTTATACTAAATGTACACATTGATATTTGGGTTACTAAGTATTTTAAATGAAAGTTCTCTTTCTTCTCCATAACGTAGTCACATGTGCACTCGCGTATTTTTGAGGCATAGGCCTACTAATAATTATAATACATATTCAGAATTATACCTTTAAAGAGTATAATCAAAACACAAAGCAAACAACACATGTTATGTGTGTAATCATAAAGAGAGTTAGTATTACAATGAATTTGTAGGGATATCCAAAATGAAATGTTATCATCATTTACTCACTCTCATGTTCCAAATCTGTTTTAATGTCTTTCTACTGTAGAACACAAAGCAGATAGGAAGCAGGAAGACAGTTGTTTCGGTGGAAATAAACAAGCTGATGTGAGGAAGATCATGAGCACGCAAGTAAATATGCAGAACGCTGGACACTGACTCAGGCAGTTACTCTAAATATCTAATAAGCGATGTAACTCCTCAGAGGAAACGTAGAGGGAACTGCAAAACAAAGTCTAAGTGGAGTCCTCCAGGGACTGCTTCACTGAAGATAATTAAAAAGAAAACTGTTGCTGCTCCTGTTCTTATTGTATGTTCGTTCTCTCGCTTCAGGGGGCCTGTTGCATAACACATTAAGAAAAAACAAACCTCATAAAACTGTTATCTTCTCCCAAAAACATGTTTGACAGTATCGTTTCATTTATCCTGTAAGGATCTTTGACTGACGCAATAGGATTAACTAAAAGCAGCACAAAGAAAGAAAGAAAGAAACGCATGTTGGCAAAGAATAGTTGCTTAATGAAACATCAAGGAAACCAAACAAGTGCTTAAACTAAAATGACAAGCTGAATTTAAAACATCAATTTGTATTGCCAAACATGGTTAAAGTCAGATTGCAGGCAAAAGTCCAATTTCTTTTTGCTCATAATGTGACTCAGATGTTTATTTTCTTATCAGTGTGAACAGCACAAACCACATGGAATCTGATCTTTTCCATTCTGATTTGGGCCACTTCCATACAGTATGTGGCTCTAGATCAGATACAGGTCCAATGCTTAGCAATGTGACCTCAGTCTAAACATTCATATGGGAATTCATGACAATAGAGTGTGCAGGTATGCAGGTTTTCGCCGCTGGTTCCTTCAAAAATATTTCTATGGGTTTTTATGATTTTTAAAAAAAATATTATATATATCTTTTTTTATGACTATAATATATGACTATAATTTGCCATTTTGTTCTATAACGTAAAATTACACACATCCATAAGGAAAAATTTAAACAGTTATGTTCATTTTTGAAAATGTATGTTTTTAATAAGTAACTACATTAGACAGTTTGGGGTGTGAGTGTGCAGTGTACGCTGCAGAACGAAACGTCAAAGTATTGTCAAGTTATGTTTTTCACAGTTTATATTTCACACATATATAAAAAAAAAAACCAAACATAAAACCTCGAAGATCTCGAAGGAACCAGTGGCGAATGAGTTTTCCTACGTTCTGACGTCATGCACCACTCTATTCTGCGCTAAAGGGAGTCACTTTCAATTTTTTAACACAGTGGTAGTTCTGTAGTCACTCTGTAAATATGGGTGACTGTTGACAGTCGTAGTGGGCTATTGTATATATTTAAAATTAGCTATTTTATTTCTTTTCTCCCCTTTCTGGGACTATGGGAGATTCCTGCCAAATTCATGAATTGGCTGGGAAGATTAAGAAATGTATAAAATACAACACAATACAGTGTTAAAAAGGACACATTTGATTGATCAAAAATGACAGTAAAGACTTTGTAATCTTGTTACGAAAGATTTCTGTTTCAAATAAATGCTGTTCCTACACTGCAAAAAAATATTTTCTCACTTAGTAGTTTTGTCTTGTTTATAGTCCAAATATCTAAAAATTCTTAAAATCAAGAAGCATTTACTAGACAAGTAAAATGACACAAGTTATGATGTTACAAGTTATGTTGATGAAAAAAAAAGTTTTTGCTTAAAACAAGCAAAATTATCTGCCAATGGGGTAAGACAAATAATCTTGTTTGTGAGATTAATAATCTTGAATTAAGATTATGTTTTTCTGTTTAATCAAAAACTCACTTAATTTTATTTTTTTATTATTTTTTTTTCAGAAAACAAGACATAACTTATGCCACAAGACAAAAATACTAAGTAAGAAAAGCGCAGTTATTTTGCAGTGTATGAACACATGCATCCTAAAAAAAATGTGCCATGGTTGTTTCTTGAGCAACAAACTGCCATATTAGAAAGAGTTCTTAAGGATCATGTGACACTGAAGACTGGAGTTATGATGCTAAAAATTCCGTTTGCCATCAAAGGAAAATTTTTTTTTTTATGATATGACCGTTTTTTCTTAAATCTGATGAAATAAACATAGCCTTGCTGAGCATATTATGCTTCTTTTAAAAACAAAAAATCTTACTATTTATAATTGTATATATAATATTGAGAAGAGAAGAGAAGCACAGTGTAAGATTGTGGGCCCACCTGTGTGAGGAGATAAACATTATCTTGAGTGGCTTGCATAAATTAGGCCTGATGGGTAGGTTTGAGTGACAGGTCTGACATTTGAACAAGGATTTTTTTTTCTCCCAAAGAATAAATAGCACACGATTGGGCAAACTAGCCTGACTGTTACCATCAAGCGGCCAGACCACTCACCATTCAACCTATCCGCGCTCATTAGACAGGAGGAGTAAGTGTGTAAATTCACATGCAGATGATCACAGAGGAAAGAGGCTCTGACTACCCCTGATTAAAGAAGCGTAATGGAGGTGGTTAATGCTGCTGCCGTACTCGCTATATCGTTCTCTAGTCACTAATTAAATGTCATCACACAAACAGAACCAGTCGTGCATGTCTGCTCATATACAGCAATGTCTGAGGTGACGTGTTCTAGATGGTGAAACATGTTCACCCGCAATGCGGACACGCTATCCGCAACCCATCCTCACTTGTTTATAGAACTTCAGTGACACGGAGAGAGAAGGTATAATCACAACAGCATTGTCGATTGCACTCTGCAGAGCCTGAGTCACAGTGAAAAAATGACAGGGAGAAATGACACAGTCTAATTAAGATCCTCTGAAGCCGCTCTGCGCCCCATCACAGGAGACATCCACAGGAAAGTGACGTTCTGCTCCCTCTCACACCGCTGACATTTCAGCATCATGGCTGAGACAGAACGATCAATTCATATAGGAGCTCACAGAGACATATACCGCCTGGAAGTTCTGATATGCTGGATGACACACTGAGGGATTGTTCAAGACTTATCACTGAATCAGTGCAGGTTAAGGTCATTTTCCATACCAACATAGCAAAAAATAAGTACATAAATAAACCATATATAACCATATTGCACTGCATTGTGGGATTGTAGTTCATTGTAGTTCATTTATTGATCAGTCAAGAATAGAAAATTATTGGAAATATTCAAATCTGTAAGGGATAATCTGGGTTTGTTTCTGTTTTGGGTGGGTTTGTCACATGTTTTAGCTCTGTGTTCTAGTTTTCAGTTAGTTTCTATGGTTTTTCATTGTTTAATTAATTTGCGCACCTGTTATTCATTTTGTTGATTGGTTTTGTAAGAAATTGTAGTCTGCCTCGACCCAGATTCCACTCCAAAATATATTTTAGAATGAGCTCATCCCCAAAATGGCTTAATTATCATAGAGATGAAGGAAGTCAAGTTATATTGTTTCTTCAACCCTGAGCAAATGGTCATCATCAATTGTGGAATGGGAATGGGTGTGGGACACAGAGAACCTTCTCAGACAATGGGGTGTCACAACTTCATTAACATATAGACCACAGCTGTTGCAACAAGAGCAACTTCATTTACATAAAGAGTGGTAAAACTGTAACAGGATAAAAGGTTTGAGATTTGGATGTTCTGGGTTCATTCTAACACCGGTGAACCCAAGGTGCTTTGTGTACCTTACCACTGCTATGCTGTAATAAACTGAGATCTTCGACATCCACATCATTGTTTCTTACAGTTTGTTCTGTGTATTTAAGCCCTCTCTGATCACTTTTTAAAACTGCGGTTCCATTATTACCCCTTAACATATTTTGACTACTCTGTGTGTGTGTGTTTGTGTGTGCATGCATTTGTGAGTGTCTGTGGTGACGGTCAACCAAACTAGCTTGTGTAGGACAGTCAGTTTGAAACATTTGGTGGAAAAAGAGCCATATGAGGATTCACAAAAGATTCTATGGATTAACACAATCACTCTCGTTTTTGCTCTTTCTATCTTGTAGACAAATCAACTTAATGCCAAGAATTACATAATAAAAATAATAATAATATTACCACCAAAAAGCGAGCACTTATGGTACCTAAAGTGCATGTTGCCATACAGGCGCTGCTGAACATAAAACCCATATTAAAAGGTATGAGATGTTACCTTTGAAACTGAACTCATTATTTACTCATCACATCTCTTTTTTTAATGACTCCCTGCCAACGTACCCATTTGTAATTATGCTTATGGTAGTAATTGTCCCCTTCCAAAAAAGGAAAGGTACAATTATTGCAATGTTGATGACATGGCATCCACAGGCAAAACTGCAAAAAACAACAGAAACCGACAGTCTACATAGACAAGCGCTTTCTAAGGAAGAATCTGAATTGAAATGGAAGTTCATAAGTGACTGATGTAAAATGTCCAAACTAGACATCGATTCCGTGTGTAATACAAACAGCTCCTCACAAAAAGCGCACAGAAGACTCAATTGATTCCAATACAGTTTGGCTTTAAAATGTTGTTAAACCAACATAGTGATATGCACACAAATCTTAGGTAAAATAATTAGTCTTCTACTACACTGAACTTTTTCTATTGATAATTTTCAATACTGAATGAAATGTGTTCATTAATAGTCACTGTTTCTCCCACATTGTCCACCAACTGAGATTGTTACAATGCATGATATTACATGTTTAGAACAGCCTATAATTCATAGAGAATACATGAATGGATTAAAAATATACATATACCTTGAATGCAATTTAAGACACTATATGTTGGAACAGAACATAGCCACACATTTTTACCTCTCTCTTCAACTTTTTAAGAGACTCACAGATCAGACAGACGTTTAATTATATTTCAGAACCAGGAATCTAGTATATCCATCTGGAATGTTAGCTTTAAGCATCAGCGAGATTTCAATGTGTTGCCCACAGGTGCGAATGCTGTCTGGTGCCTGAACTCAGCCGTTGACATTTCTCTCTCTGAGACATACTGCACCATCCCTCCCTGTGCCCTTAAAACCCACAGCCATTGACCTCATGTTGCCAGCTTCACCCCCAATTAATTAGGTTTTTAATTGGTGACCTTTAAGAGTCCAACAACTGTGTAGCGAGAGACACTTCATCTCTGGCCCTGCGCACCAGCAGCATAGAGTGGAAGGCTCAAATGTAGCCCTCACAGCACTTTAATTTGCCTTTCAAAGAGCTGCTGTCTTCCTCTCATTCGACACTGTGGAATTAGGCTTGCTGTGTCCGGTCCAAGTGGATGTGCAACTCTATTTGATCTTTAGAAATACTGCCATATACCACAAACCAGCTGTGCAAATGAGAAATGGCTAAACTGCAAGCACATATCAGTAATCTGCCAAGAGCCACACAACAGCAGTACCGCTGAGAAATCACTAGACATTTAAACATTTCAAAAATCTTCGGCAAGCGATATATGATTGCTGTGCACCTTTGTGTCATTTGAAACTGAAATCGAAACATAAAACGAGACATGATGAAGAAATCATCATAATGAAATGCAACTAACCATGTAATAGTGTAGCAGTGCCAGAGCAAAATAAACAGCTTACCAACTAATAAAAGGAAATGGATTTCACTTTCATCTTCTACTGACATCTATGTGTGTGTGCCCAAACAAACTTTATGGTATTTTGCTGCAATTGGTTTTTCACTTGGTACTGGTAGAAGCAAAATTAGACAAATGCCAACATCAGTTGCATGACATGACGTCATACTCGTATTCAAACCAAGTGAAGTAAAAAAAAAAATACAACCTAAATGACATTGAATAGGAGTTAATTTGCAACAAAGACAAAGTGAGTGCATGAACCAATCAAAATTCAAAAAAATAAATTATAAACCAATTAATAAGTTTCTAGAATAAAAAATGCTAGGTTATTTGAACCCAAATGATGTGTTCAGTCTGTTGGGTCATTTTATTGAGTTATTTTTTTTTATTGTTTTTACTCAGGTACTGGGTAGTTTTTGTGTAACTCAGCTCCTGTCAATTTTACTGACATACTCCCTCACACATCCAACCAGAGCTGGGTCGGTGCAACACAATGTTGGGTCGTCTGTGCCAAACCGGTTAAAACTGCATACATCTGTCAACAGTGATTTTGTGTTCTGTTCTTCTGAGGGAAATCTTCCAGAGGGGAATCTTACTGAATGAAATTCAATTGTTTTCAATTGTGTAATCAAATGATTACAGTTGAAACGTCTGTAGTCTCATAATATACCTTTTTTCTTTAATATATGTACTTTGCAGCAAATATCTGTTTGGAACGCTAGCCTTACAATCCCAGCATACACCAGATCTACACTCCAGGGCTGAGACACAATGTGACATCCTTGTCATATGTAACAAAGTTGCCGAGCACATGCAGTGAATACAGCTCCATTGACTACAATGGTAGCTCTCTATAGGTCTAGATTGTCATTTAATGAACTGGAACAGACACAAGGTCATTTCATAGTCACTGCATAGTGATTATATAAAATGAATAACCTTCAACATCAGGTTCTTTGACCCAGCACCAAGGGGGGAAAAACAACCCAGCAAATGAAAAAACCCTCACCATGTGATCTGTACAATATTTACCCAACACTCTTTTTTTAGAGTGACGTGTTACATTTTTGTTCACTATTGTACGATAAACAATTTCAGTATTGAGCTGCCGCTTTATGTCCAATTTAAAATCGTAAAGCAAAACCAGTTGAGAAGCGTTGAACTAAAACACAAATTGTCATCTCACCTGGGGGAGATATCACAGCCCTGCTGCATGAAAGCTCCCAATGAGAACCAGAGACTGTTGAAGATGCCAAACTCGTTGCTCTGCTCCTGACTCTGCTGGTTCTGTTGGCCCTGACCCGGTTGGGCGGATGACGAGGAGGGCTGGTTAGGGTTCTGTTCAGCTCCGTCGTCATAGTCCTCTGCGTGCCACTCGTAGGGACTGAAGCGGCTGACCAGGAAAAGCACCACGCTCACGCCGATGTAGGCAAACACAATACACATCCAGATCTCATAGGCCAGAGGGTCCAGGAAAGAGAACACACCAGGCTTGGACTTGGTGGGCTTTTTGATCATGATGGAGATGCCGAGGCTCATGAAAGGCTTGGAGAAATCAATGACTTCCTCCCTGACAAGGGTTATGGTCAGTGGGGCCACAGCTACGTCAGCTTTCTGCAGAGGAATTTATGATGTTATTGCAATAAATACCAAGTATATATTGTTATATATTTTATTAAATTACACATGAACCAGTAGAACCAGTAGAAGAAGTCAGTCTAGGACAAAGTAAATGAAGAGCGGACCTGCTCTAATCTATCCTCCATCTACAGTAAATGCCTTTCCAGGAGGATTTTTTTCTCTCATTTCGTGTTATTATGCTTGAGGTAAAAATATGAAGGCTTTCGGTTAATTGCTAAACCTTTTCTCATGAGGTCTGGTTTTCTCAGTACAATAATGATTAGATTTTCAATAGTGGAATGCTGATTAAAATGATTGAGATTTTATAACAGCATTTTTTTTAATCAGTAGCATAACTGGTAAAAAAGCTATTGTGTTCTTTGGCATTCGTCCTTAACACTCTGATATTCGGGTCTGGATTTATGTAGCGAGAAAATAAGATGTAGCACTTACACCATAGACAAGCTCTCCCACCATTCCATTCCACATCATGGTCTCAGCATCTCTGGCTCCATATTTCCCATCAGCCACTATTTTGAGTAGGTAGTGGTATCCCACATGTTTGGCTATCTCTGCTGCCAGTTCCACACAGTAACCTTCATATTTATCATTCCCTGTAAACTGCTCGTGGTTCTTCTTCAGCATGACATATGGCGATTCCTAGTCAGGACACACAAGTAGACGGACATATACAATGAACAACAAATATTTACATTATTTCTGAGTAACTGACCTCATATTTCTTTAACCATTCAAAACTACACTGTAAAAAAAAATTACATCCCCAAGTCAAACATTTCTAGTGACTGATCACATCTAAATTTTTCAATTAGTCTGACGTATTATTTCTCATTGAGCCAATGTTAACAGACTATTGCAACAAGAATTGCACTTGGGCCAATTAAAAAATTTAGATGTGACCAGTCACTAGAAAATTTTGACTTGGAGAGGTTAGAAATTTTTTACAGTGTAAAAAAATATGTGAATAACTATGTATACTTTATTTTCAATGAAAATCGTTTTATCATACAAATGGATGTTTTAATATTTGATAATATTTTTTACTTTTGTAATATAATATTAATATCACTACATTTTAATAAAAAAATACATATTATGTCTGATTTTTTTTTTTTACAGTATTTAAGACAGACAAGGCAAATAAGATAAAAAAAAGAAGTCTACTAACTGAAGGCACACTGCACCGGATGCGCTACAATGAGAACTTCTGATGTAGACAGCTCCATTGATAATAGCAGCTATTTAGTTATAGTCTAACTACGGTGGCCGAGAGAGCTCAACATGCTGCAACTGAAGAAAACACATGCAAATATATACCCACACATTAAGAAAAGATCTTCATCAGTTTCACAACACATGTGTGCTCCAAATACTCACAACACAACCAAATACAGAAACGCGCTGCAAATAGAATAGAACACAACAGAAATGTTTCCAGGGGACCCCAATAAGTGACGAACCCGGCTGGGACGTGCTTATTACTTGTGAGCATCCCTATGCCCTACTCCCTTCGAAGGGCAGAGCCCATGAAGTGGGGACTTTGGAGTGAGCAGGGCACTTGTGTGCCAATATGTAGCCTTTTGGAACGCACTTGGTGAAGAGAGCAACGAAAGACAACGTAATTTCCTCATTATTTTCCCCTGGGATGTTCCCATGACAATGCAGCACGTGTCCATCAGCTGAATAGCTGTTATTACCAGAAATATCTTATTATTGCTCTTAACATAACTGTTGCAAATAAATATACATTTTATACAAAAACGTTTTTTAAAAATGCGTCTTAACTTTAAAACTTGCCTTGGACCCTGCATTACCTAACATTTCTTATGAAACTTATTTAAACATATCATGACAAAATTTGTACAATGTAACTGATGTATAGATTAATATCTTACCCTTGTGTTCTTTTTCTCTATCTTTCTTTTTTTTTTCAGCTAACTGAAAGCTCATTGTAAACTCTTCTTTTTTCATTGTATTCTGATGACATTGAACATATTGTTAATACATTTTGTATATTGTATACAAAGTTATATGTCATAAACATGTCATCTCTGTATGTTTTGCACACACTTTTGTGCACGTCCGTCACTTATTGGGGTCCCCTGGAAACATTTCCGTTGTGTTCTGTGCTATTTGCAGCGCGTTTCTGTATTTGGTTGTGTTGTGAGTATTTGGAGCGCACATGTGTTGAAAAACTGATGAAGATTTCTTAATTTGCGGGTGTTTTTCTATTTGCATGTGTTTTCTTCAGTTGCAGCGCGTTGAGCTCTCTCGGCCAACGTATCTAACTCAATAGACTGGCTGTAGGCATTATGGAAACCATATATTAAGACATTGAGAGGTGGGGTAAGAAATAGTTGACAAAGCAGATAAGAAATAGTGGTTTGTTACTTAGAACATGGTGAACTTAACAGGTTTATTTTCAGATGACTTTTCTTTAGCATCAGGGACATACCTGGCTATCAATTGTGTAGAAAGTGTAGGGTGATTCTATTTGTGGAAGGTCTGTAATATGAGTTAGCAGTTCAATTGTGATATTTCAGAAAGATTGGACATCCTGAGGAGATTACAACAAACGCCACCTGAGGCCCTGCTGACAGCTCACTCAGTAACAGGACTTTTCTAAGGAGCTCACAAATAACATGAGAGCGTATAGAGGAGGGAAAGAAAAATAGAATGAGGTGACAAAGAATAGAAAAGAACCCCTTGCTGATCAGCATAGGATTAACACTGAAAGCAAACACAGCAAAAGCAAATAGAGATATATAGTTTTTTGCCAAACAGCTTTTCCAGAAACAAACCTCAAAATGTCATATCTGCAAATGTTTCAGTATAACAAAACATTTGAACCCAGCTGTGCTGCAATGCAGCTGAAACAGACCTGAACAGTGGCACCATATTACCTGCTAATGTAGACCTCCGAGATGGCCTACAGTACATGCTGTCTTTCAAGAGAAACAGATCATTCTTTAGAGCACCCGTGGAGATGCCACTATTTCCAGCCTCTTTGATAAACAGTCTCTGTAGGACAAACAGCATAGCTCAGACTATTTCCTGCAATCCCTCCTACACCCTTGTGAGCGCTTAGCCCCTAACCCACACGCTGATACATTACTGTTCCCCCAACATCCTTCCATCAGGAGACCGTTCCACTCACTCTGCCCTTTCTCTGGCTTGGAAAGAGACGGGTAGTCCACATATGAAAGGTTAATAAATGCCCTCTGAAGACTAACTTGCGACAGAATCGCTAAAACGCAGGCTAAGCTCAAAGATCGCCTCAAAGAAGACAAGGATAAAGAAAAGGAAAATTAATCTTTTGTCCACTGCTGGCAATTCAATCCACGGTTCCCCTTTAAGTATAAGATGAAAACACTGTGGCTGGGGGAGCAATAATGTCTCATTTACAGACAGAGCACAAAAGAGCCTTCATGCTTTTATCTGCACAGAACAGCATTACCGTCATCATACTGAGGGATAAAAACATGGAGGTGATGCATCAGCCATTCTAAGAAATAAAAAAAAGGAGAAGAACAATCATGAGATGGTGGGCTCTGTCCGAATTCCTGTATTTTTGTTTGACCTTGGGGCGCCGTAATGTTGGGGAAGGTTAGGAAGATTCTAAGGGCCCTGGACCACCCATCGACAGAGAAATTTGATGCACTGATTTCTATATAAGTACATTTTAAAATGCAATTTATTGCTGTAATGGCAAAGCTGAAGTTTTAGCAGCCATTACTCCAGTCTTTAGTGTCACATGATCCTTCAGAAATCATATGCTGATTGGGTGCTCAAGAAACATATATTTGATTTATGTAACATAAATGTCGTTACTGCCACTTTTGATCAGTTTAATGCATCTTTGCTGAATTAATGCACTTGGGATCTATGGGCTGAAGCCCAGAGGCCTACTGGCTGCATGAAAATAATACTTTTTTCATAATTATTTTTATATATGGGAGATTACAGAAGTGACAACTACATTCTATAACCGAACTCACATCCGTAAATTTTCAGAAATCACAACCGCATTTTCGGCTAAGCCCTGCTTTGTGATTGGAACCGGACTGTTTTCTTTTTTTACGATTTGTACTTTATTGATTTTCTCATTTGCAAACAATAAATTATATAAACCCGCATGTACTTGACATATAAACAAACAAACAAAAATTCTGATATTTGCATAAAACAACACAGTTAACCAATAAATGGTAACAATATAATAGTAACAACATAAATAATAAATAAATAAATAAATAAATAATAATAATTAGAACAGTTTGAAAACAAGAACAAAAAAACAAACAAAAAAAAAAAGGTGAAAGGGGTGTTGCCAACATAATAAGTTCCCACTATAATCTAAATCATATTTACCATGACCGTTATTTTTTATTTTATTTTCGTCCTGCCACATGTTGCTACTACTGTGGATTACAGAAATGCAAGAACCGGACTGTTTTCTAAACAAAAAACAAAACAACTATGTCTACCAAGAGTGATGTTCACTAAGAATTGGATTGGAAGAAAAGTTTCTAAAGTTATGCCAGATGAATTTATACATACTTGAGCACAAATTGAAATGTTTATATTGACTAATGGCCTCGTGACATTTGTATTCGGGGTAGTCCAGGGGCCTCTGGTTATCTGAAGGCGCCCGTGTTGCTGAATAAAAGTATTAATTTGTTTAAAAAAATTACTGACCCTAACTATTTGAACAGTAGTATAACATTTAATGTGTTTTCAAACCAGCACAAATTTAAACCAGTAAATCACAAAAATGATTTGAAGACATACCATAATAGTGGTGACAATATATGTGCGGTTCTGAAGTCCGGAAGTCTCATTACTGCCTGGCATGTAGGCCGCCGTGCTCACAAATTTCTCATCCTCATTCCAGTAACCCACCTGAGAAAAGATCAAATCAGGGACAGGAACTTGAGCATCATCAGGAACCTTTCTGAGATTTCCCACAGGAGACACTACATCAAATACAGTGCTCATTTATTAGGCCAGAGTGGATTTCTGAAACAATAACCATACAGGGGTCTGTGAATGTTTCGTTTAAACTATAAGAGTAGAAATCCATCTGAGAAATGTGAAACAGTCTGTCACATCGAGAGGCTTCCTAATCCTTTTCCTGATATTTAAGTACTTACTTTTTTCGGTCCCGTCGGCCTGAGCTCCATCACACTGACAGTGTAGTTTGTCCTTCGTCCCTTCTCGTTAAACTGAATGTGTCCCGTTAAGCCTTCAATCCGAACCTGAGTAAAAAACACAGAGAAGATGACTTTCGTTCTTTCTTTCTTTCTTTCTTTCTTTCTTTCTTTCTTTCTTTCTTTCTTTCTTTCTTTCTTTCTTTCTTTCTTTCTCTCTCTCTCTCTCTCAAGTACTCCTCCCCAGAAGGGTGTACATCTCTCACAGCGCCTCTTCTGTGTGTACAGTACAGAATGTCTCCCAGGCCGAATGATGGAGTTAATTGACCGAGTTGAACATCAATCTCCCTAGCCTCCCAGCAGATGGACCAAATTGCCTCAGTCCAGCACACATCAGACTCTCAGCAGACACAGCCGTGGGCAACTGTGTGACAGAGCCTACCTCTGCAAGAAGAATGCTACACACTGAGTTTACTACATTGCTTAGACCTCCTCACACTTATAATTAAGTTAAGTGAACTCAAAAAACGAATGATATGGCTGGAAGAAAATACCAATACCTTCTCAAAGAGAGGGCATTTCTAAAAAAGATTTCCAATAAGTCTCATTTGGTTTGTGCTAACAAATTCTGCTCAACCTTGTCAGCCAAATTCTATGCTCTGCGCTTAAATATTCATACGCTGCCCAAAGCGAAGAGACAAACATCTGCCTAAGGGTAACACAACAAAGCCAGGTGTTCTTTCCCTCTCTTTGTAAATATAACTTGTCATGTGCTGTTAGGACCAGCATAAATGTTTATCGCCAACAGGCTTTATTATCTGCAGTGTCACATTTGATTGTGATGGTCTCGTTGGTGAATCAATGTGAACTTTATGAGACAAAATAAAGATGTAATTTGCTTATTGGGGTTTCATTTTGTGCTCTCAGAATAGATTAGAACCAGTGTCAGTCTTGCAGATTGAATGTTTATGTTTGTGAACAATGTGTTCATTCAAAAATATATCTGTGTGCAGTCCCAACAGGGCAAGATACCTGCTGAAGTGCTCTTTGAATATCGATGCCCTGGCCCCAAGGTGCTGGTGGGTTGGCCAGACACTCTCCAGCGTTTCCACGCCGAGATATATCTATCCTCTGCCTGCGGAGGTTCTGGAAGGCTGTGGACATGACTTTGACCCCATCATATGTGAGAGCTCCAGTGTACTGCATAAAGAAGTACATTTAATGTATTTAGTTTTATTTAATGTACATACACATTATATATTTAATATATATAATGCATATAAACCTAATTACATGTTTTTTTTTTTAGTACTTCTTATGTATCAGGTTTGAATTCGTTCTTTACATGGTGAAATATACCTTCAGTCCTCGCTTGGGAACTTTGGCATCTTTGTTTTCAAAGTCCAACCACTGCTGCACTGTTCTACTAATATTAGGGTTTGCGTAGTTCACCAGCTGGAAGCCTGTTACATTCGCCTCACCCTTCTTAAACTCTGTCAGGTCGATGTCCAGAAATCCCTACAGGAGAACAGAAAACATGTTAGCATGACATACTGTGATTTCAGTTATAGTAGAGCAGCAGGTTTCAATAGTCAATAAGAAGATAAGAATCCAATTTAAACCAAATGCCAATCATTAAAGGCAAGTAATTGACTCAATTGAAAAGGGAAACCAATCTGAGATAAAATATGATGACGAATCCCTTGCGATTGTTAAAAAAAAAATTCCAACGTAAAACCTTGACAAGAAATGCAGGTTGAATTCGCAGTAGAGGGAGTCATTTCCACAATATTGGTCAAGTGTAGCGAGAGAGCATGAGGCCGGGCCTGTGGAGTGCTGTCAAATGTAATTCAGGGTTTAAAATTATAATGGAAAGAATGGTTGGGTCAATCACTTAATGAAAAAGGCTAATCCCTCTCATCCACTGAGGCTGGTTATCCAAGAAAGCTCGGTTGTTATCCGATGTGGTGCTGGAAAATGCAGGAGCTGTGAATAGGAATTTGAATAAAAAAAAAAAAAAAAGTTTTCTGGAGGTTTGTCTTTAATCCCAATGGCTCTATTCAGTAATTCAAGGACTTTTCTCACAATCCTATCAGCTGAGGCAAGCTGCCCCAGAGCAGCCCACACACTCTCCGTACCAGAGATCATACCGAACTGAATCTAACCTGAAGTATTACAAGGAATGTTTCATTTCATGAAGCTGACTATTTACTCCTATAAGCTCAAATATAAATGTTTGTGTACTAAAGATCAGTTTGTGTTCAGCTCAAAAACAAAATACGTTGGTTTACACACAGTTTTGAGTGTAATAGCCCTTGTCAGGCTGTAAGTGTGTTGATCTTTGATCTTTTATCCCTTAACAAGCTTGGTCCCCCAGGAGCAGTAACATGTCCCTGTGTACCCTGGGAACATCTGCTCCGTAGGACAACGAACAAGACTGACTACACTTCTAACATGACCTCACGCTTGTGTCTTACCTCAAATACCCTCACACACACATAAACTACTGTTCAGAATCAAAGACTGAATAGTATACTTGGCAGACCGTGCAATGTGTTTTTTTTTATGTCAGACTGCAGCAAATCTTTAGGACATTTGTTACATTTGACAGTGTCGACTGGGCAATCAAACATATCACGTTCTGACATCCTCACTAACAGGCAAAAATGAAATGGCACCGCAGGGAAGTCCCATATGCCAATGTTGGCCCATATTGGTTGCCCACTAATTTAAATATGCAGAAGGAGAGGCTGTCAACCTAAATATTATGGTGCCACAGATCCCTAAAAAATTATCCCTTCGCTATAAAATATATTTAGCAAAAATATAAAGGCAACTATAAACTAATGTTAAAAAGTCTAGGGTCAGTTTTTTATTTAGCAGAAATTAATACTTCTATTCAACATTAATGTATCATATTTACCAAGGGCTTCTTAAAAATAATAATCCGCACAACTGATTTCAACATTAAATAATAAAAAGAAATGTTTCTTGATAAATGTTACACTGAAGACTGGAGTAATGGTTGCTGAAAATTCATCTTTGCCATCACAGGTATAAATTACATTTAAAAACATATATATATATATATATATATATATATATATATATATATATATATATATATAAACTTATTTTAAATTGAAATAATATTTCACAGTATTATTGTTTTTTACTGAATTTTTGAACCAAACTTTTTTTTTATAAAAACATCGAAAAACACCAACTATGTTTTCATTTATAAAGAAAGATGCATTTATAAAAAAAAAAAAAAAAAAAAAAAAAAAAAACCCTGACCAAAGTAAATGTCTCCCTACTGGAACCTACCATTCCACAGGGACAACTCAAACTATCCTGTAACATCAAATCAATTCTTGGAGTGAAGTGCTATCACACGGCTAGCCTCAGGGCTGAAGCGTCACACAACCTCGTTTCACAGCCTCATCACTCTCTGCGGTGAGAGTGAACAAGGCAATCAGAGATACACAGCCTGCCTGCATCACTGCACATACCGTATGCCACGCTGTTACTGAGCGCACAACTGGGACGCATGTCATCACAAGCTCTCAAGTCTGAAACATGGCACGTTCTTCCCTCAATCAACATGACTACAGTCTTTGAAGGCAATCAAGAGCTCATTCACCAAACAAAATTATAATAAATTAAAGGAGAAAACAAAGTCAAGCAGTTTGCAGAATGAAACTTTCACTGATTTCAAAAAAGCAAAACTCTCGACACTTCTGAAACTCTCATTTCAGAAAGATAAATGTTTCAAATTTCTTATTTTGACAGGTTATATATTTTTAATCATTCACTACTTTAACTTCATAACCACTAGCTCATAGGTCCAACATACTCGCAACAACTATATTGAAGCAGTGTTGTTATTGTTAACTAAAATAATTAGAAATGTTCGACAACTAAATGAAATAAGTTTAAGCTGAAATTAAAATTTAAATGCAAGTTGAATTTAGCTGAATGATTTAGCAGGAATTAGTAGGCCTAATATTAATAGTGATGTTTGCCTTGAATTGAATCTGCCTGGTTAGACACACCACGCAAGGGACTCTATGAGTCTATAACCAATCGAGAGATGGAGGAGAAATGGGGCCAGGAGTCATTACTGATTACAACAGCAAGTTGCTTTCTGAAGAACTGTCACTGCTCTCTCATGATTGGCCGCATCTTTCTGTTTTTTTTCTTTTCTTTCTTTTTTTCGTTCAGCAGCATGCACATCTTTTGGCATTCCTTCTCATGTCAACTATCTGCTCTCATAGCAACAGTGACAGGGCACCACTGATGATATCCTTCAGTTGTATGTGACTATTATAATTCATTACAGGTTTTTGACAGATTTCGTTCATTTTTGCCAGTCTTGTTCTCTTGGCTCAGCGTAATTATTCTCAATTTCAGGCGTAGGCGTAGTCCTCCCACTCTAGAACTACAGAGAGGGCTTTTGCACATCTGATCCTACACAAACTCACTGTAAACCAAGTGAATGATCTAAGGAATGCAAGATTTTGGGTAAAGACACCTGTATTCTCATTACAAGTTCTCAAATCAGATCAGTCAAGCACAAGACTTGAAAATTGCAGCCAAAATGTGAGATATGGTGGAAGTGCCTCCTATGAAAACCTGCACAGTCTCTGTCTGTGTTACACCATTAGGATATTTCCACAACACTGCAAAAAACTAAAGAGGAAGCTCCTCTTTTTCCTCTTTTGTTTAACTGATCATTAGAGTCATTTGTATGTAAATATGTCTAGGGGCATCCTCCCCCAGGAGATTTTTTGGTAACACTTTACAATAACAGGACTAATACCTGAATTAATAGTTACTTCAACACGAACTCGTGATTAGTTGTAATTAAATCAGAAGAGATGATCGGTTCATGAATCACGTCACGCACAACCTTCGGGTTACCAGTCTGACTCAGCCATGACTGTTGACTAGTGTGCTTGCAATTTCACCCCGTGGTCATATTTTGCTACTGTGACCACACATTACCAGTCAAATACTGTGAAAAATAATATTTTACCGTGGTGCTAAAGATGGAAAGGTCATGGAGGAAATGCTGGTACAGTACAGTGAACCTCCTAACTTTTTTATTATGAAAATATTGATCTTAAAAAAATAACAGGAGCCACGCATGCATCCTCTAAAAAAAGTCAGAGTAAAATATCAATCTTTTTAAGAATAAATATCTGGATTTTTAAAACGATGATTGATTTTAACTCAATTCGATATTTCCCCATTCTCTCCTCTCGGATGTACTTGTAGCAGGTGTTCTTATCTCTCGACTGAGTGAATGGAGTTGTATCTTTTTCCGCTTGGCGTCCCTGTAAATGTGGTGCAGCGAGTTGGTGATGTTACTATAGAAACTAGACTTTACCCAAAAGGCTTGGACACAGAGGGGAAGCTTACACGGGCATCCACTCAGATACAAACGTCCATGTATGTGCGCACGCACGCGCGCACACACACACACACGCAAACACAGTGTAAATATAATTGAGCTCCCCGTCGTAGGACACTGGGAGTAATTTGCTCACTTCTTAAAATTTGTCCATTATGGAAATCGCAGGCAGTTGCAAATCTTTCTTTATTGCTTTGCAACCTTTATCGTTTATCATTTACAATTACATCTAACAAAACGTCCAGACCAGTTTAATTTAAAATCCTCAGCAGTGTGCCATCCAGGAGCACACCACAGCATATTAATGCTGCGATTATCATCATTTCTGTTTAAATCAATTTAGCCCTCCGTTCTCATACGTTGAGCGCACATACAGACAAAGACTGCAGAAATCACTTGTAGTTTTTCATATTCACAGAGCAGTTCTCCAGGCAACGTTTATATAACATCTCATTTGTTAGTCATAGTGAGCATCTTCTTATGATTGGTCAGTAGTGAAAATATGCAAATCACTTGTAATATCAAGAGTCCAGTGGCATTTGAAAGCTTAATGCTGAGGTTTAGTCATGAGATCTCTCATAGTGCTGAAATGAGTGCCGTGTTTTTTTTTTGTTTTTTTTTTTGCTTACCAGGTTTGCTAGGATGTAGTGATAACTCTTCACGTTCTTCCCCAGCTCGATGATCTGAAATGGACCAACAAATAAGATGAAAAGGAGAACACAGCACTATATAAAGCCTTATTTATGACAGTAAACCCACAAATATTAATAAATCACACGGTAATATAATATTTGCTGTCACATAACTGCAAAAAACGTATTGTATTTTTTGTTTTTCACTGCATTCATCAATTGAATCAGTAGTCAATGAGCATGTGTTAAACTACATTATTGCCCAGCTCTGATTTGCTAAATCCGACAATAGTGCATTAAGATATTAAGATAGTATAAACACTGACATTGTGATTTTCTATAAAGCTGCTTTAAAACATTATCTATTTTGAAAAGCGCTATATAAATAAATTTTACTTTACTATAATTATTATAATATTTATTATTACTATTTGAACCAAATCAATAATAATAATAATAATAATATTTAGTGTTCCTTTACCCCAAACAGTATACACCAAAGTTATGGTTAATAAATAATAATGATTATTATCTATAACAACACCTATAATAATAATTATTATATTTATTTATTTTTACTTCAAAGAGTGCACACCAAAGTTATAGTTTTGATTCTTAGCAAACACATGAATTGATAAAATGTGTAATGTGAGTCACTTTGAATGCAATGTAAGTCACTTTGATGAAAGTGTCTGCAAAATGCATAAACATTTATATAATAACAACAACAACAGCACATTTCATCTCCATGATATGACTACAGTCCTGAGCTTTCATCTTTACACTGAGTTCAGGGTATTTCAGAATCAAGATGGCTATGATTTCAAAGTAACAAAGAGGAGAGGAATGAAGATTTGTGATGTTCATTTTTGTGTGTGTGTGTGGCTATAGAGATAACAAAGCTTCTGCAGGCATGAAGAGTACAACAGTGGTGAAAAACAATGAGTCATACTCTGACGGGGGAGGAACACATTAGCAGCGCTCTCAGTTCTGTTTGGTACACACTGACCGAGGGTCACAGCTTTAACCTGTGTGGATGTACGTGAGTGCGTAGTGTGCAGTGTCAAGGGGTATCAAAGACTTTGACACCATCGAACTGTTAAGTTGTTCTATGGCTATAATTAAAGAAAATCCTCTGCATATACTCGAGATGTACGGGACTAATGGGGTACTCAGAAATAACAATGAGCGATCGTAAAGAACAATTCTGTGACCAAATTGTATGTATGTGAGTGGATGTTTGCTCTTACACACTTTTCTGTAAAATGAAGTTGTGAAAGCTGACTTTAGCTAGTGGCCATGACAGACAGTAGCATTAGTTATTAATGGTGACCCCAGTAAGATTTCATCCGGCAGGCCAGCCCAGGGCGGAGAACACACGTCTTCTTGTGTATTTCAGTGCTGTGATCAAAATTAAAGGGAGAGTTCATCCTAAAATGTAAAAAAACTCACCATCACATTGTTCCAAACATGTATGACTTTTCTTCTGTGAAACATGAAAGAAGATTTTGAGAAATGTCTCAGTGGATTTTGTCCATGCAATTGAAGTCAAAAGTAACCAAATCTTAAAAATGATCTTCTTTTATGTCTTGCAGAAGAAAAAGTAATTTAGGTTTGGAATTAAATGAGGATGAATAAATGATGACAGAATTTTCATTTTTTGGGTGATCTTTTTCTTTAATGCAGAACACAGGAATGAAAGAGAAGCCTCAAAAACTAAAATTTGTTTTGTGACTTTTAGTCCATGTCTGTAAGGATCCGGTTACATTAGCAAAAATTCTGCAAAATTTTCTGGGCAAAAAAGGTTCATCGCTCACACAGAAGTCACTTTAAAACCAAGCAGTTTTTTTGTTGGTTAACACGGCACATTTGCGTGACCAACTTGAACATGAGCAAAATCTGTGTGTGGAACTTTTTCACCATTATGTGAAACTCCCAATAGCATGCATTCCTATTGAAACTACTGGATTTTGCTTGCAAAACATTGCTGAGGAATTGTAAATGCGACTGCACCTTAAGCTTGAGGCAATCTATATGATAACATGCTCCAAAAAGTTGACAAAAAACCTGTAGCAGAGGGAAATACTGGAAAGTCTTAAAAATAGGAAATATTTATATCTAAAAAGCTCCACACAACATATTGCATGCTAAGAGAGTGATGGAAAACATGTGAGTTTTTCCTCAGTTAAACCGTCTGGCCCCCGGTGTTAGTGAAAGAATCAAAGTGGGGGAAAATTACACCAATGTTGTTTTACGGTATGATTGGTGGATGCGTGGTGATGGATGATTGCTTTCAGAGAGGAAAAAATTTGTCTAGACATGCTGTGGAAATTGCCACCAAATGATGCAACAGCCTTAACTGTGGCCACTGTGCTATCAATAACAGAACATGGCCTGTCGAGGGTCTTCTGTTTGAGTCATGAAATAGAGAAAAGAAGAAAAAGGGAAGAAAAGACACGCTCTCATTAATTACAGTAACAGGGCGCTTCCTCCTCCTCCAGGCAGTGGGGAGAGCTGATAGAGAATGTGACGCGTCACTATGGCTCCGCTGCCAACCCCAAATGTCAGCCCAGTGTTATTTATCTGCTCCGTCCTTGGCGCTCTATGAGAGAGAGAGCATCTTGGGGCCTGTTGCACAGGCCAGTCCATCTGATAAGAGTGGTCACAGGCTTCATCCAAGTACTCAAGCTCAGAATTGCATTTTAAGTTGAGTCATCTGAGCCTGCAAATGATTACTGTTATATATTAATAATGGCACATTTATTAGCAGCATTACAGATGACTAACTGTTTGACTTGGTTAAAAGACATATTGTAGTCTTAGTACATTTAAAGCAAAGAACATGCTCCATTTGCATCGAAAATTTGAATCCCAAATTCATTTGGAGGATCTGACAACATGTATGACTGTAATAAGACTGGCGAAAGCCAATTACCTTCTTCAGGATGGAGGTGAGTCTCTCCAGCTCACAGTCGAGGATGATCTGGCCCTCCTTTCTTTTGTCCAGGTCCTGGAACACTTTGAGGAAGGATGCTTCTGTCATTGTCTCCACGTTCACGGAGGTCACTAGCCAGTTATGCTCTGCTGCTGTGTCCAGAACCTTCTGCAGAACTGCCAGTCCTTGAATAAAAATGGGAAATATTAGGTTAGCAGAACTCAAAAAAGTTGAGTTACATCAATTTACAAATTAATTTACTAGAACTTTAGATTTTAATTTTGCATATCACAAGCAATCTAACTGCACACTAACAATTTTGGAGGAAGATGGGACACTTAATGTGACAAGTTGTGTGAAATGTACTGTGTAAATAATGACATGTGATAGTATGCCTAAGCTAATTCATTAAAAAAGTCAATCTAAAGCAGCTCGAGAGCTGTATAGTATCGACACTCTGTTATCTCCAGCAACTAATCATCTAACCATCTGAATGCCACTTTATTAGCTGTAATTTCAGAAAAAAACCCGCCAGGAAGATACAGACCAGTGGAGAGTGAAAGCCACACTGTTCACAGACAGGAAATTGGGTTCGATTAGTGAAGACATTGATCTTGGCATAGGATTGCATGTGCATGTGGGAAACCCCCATAGGACCAATCGGCTTTCTCCCCAGACACCAACAAAAATCTCTCTAGATGTGCTTAGTAGCCATTAGAGCCAACAATATCAACTTTCTGGATCAGCCTTCAAACCAAGAACATGGTTATGATGCCTTAAAATGTTGCCTGTAGAAGCAGCTCACTAGGTTTTGGAACAGAGTGATGGTGTCTACACATACTGTAACACGAGCCGCATCTCTCACATAAGAACTGAGCAGTTCTGAAGGATCATATGATCCCATGACGTGATGACAGTTGAAAGCACAAGCATACATGATTGCTCTTATTATGCTGTTGCTGAGAGCAGCTTATGCTCCTTGTGTTCTCAGTACTTCAGCACCATGGCCAGCTCCTCCAAACTCATCAAAACCTCTCCAAACACTCAACTGCACACTTTCACAGCCATCTATGCTTTTTGCTGTGCGAGTATTTCACACAACAAGCCCAAGTTCATCCAGTAATCCAGTATCCAGTTTTTTTTAATCCTTCTCAAAAACTGACTATGAAAGTCTATGGCTGCCTGTAAATTGTGGCAAGCTTAACAAAGAGACATAAATACAGTAAGTCCCCTGTGAGCATTTATATGGGAAATTGTTTATGAAATGTTTAATGGACTTTGGGTGCTGTTCAAAACATAAAACAGATTTAAGTAAAAAAACAAATAAAGAAAAAGCATGTACTTGAATTTTATAGCCTTTGTTTAATGCAACACCACCCAGCTGTTGTATGAGCTGCAATTAAAAGGAGAGCAACAAGGATGCACACATTATAATTTATGGAACCAATGGATCCCGCAGCAGCGATAACAGGAATAAATATTTCATTTATGGGGTGGGATGGACCACGAAATAAATTACAGGAAACTGTGACTCTTCCAGAAGAATCATTCTGTGCACTAGACTACAATAGGGACTACACACTTAAACGATTTAAAGTTAAAGGATTAGTTCACCCCAAAATCAAAATTCAGTCAGCGCTTGTTTACCATCACACCATTTTACCTCAACAATATGACTTTATTTTAATTGTGGGACACTAAAAGGATACATTTTGGTCAATTAATGTGATGAAAAATAAATAAATAAATAAATAAATAATATGTATATATATACAATATATATATAATTATTAACTGTGATTAAATTAAATTAAATTCGGTCACTCTTTTTCATGCAATTACAATGAACAAGGACTGTAGATTTCAAGCTTAAAAGGAAGCAAACACACCATAAAAGTGTCATAAAAGGAGCCTATATGAGTCCTTGACATCCTTCATAAATAGAAAGTGTTATCCAGTTTGTGAATTAATTATTTTGAGTCAAATCTTTTCAATAAATCAGTTGATCTTGTTAACAAAACTGGTATAAAAGATTCACGAGTTCGCCTGCCCATTCAGTCTTAATTGCTGTCCTCGAAGGAGGCTCGGACCAGAGGCTCGGCTCGAGCTCCGAGCTAGACTCTCCTCTACAGCACTGCGCAGAGGAAGAATAAGAGAAATAGAGGAAGGATGGTGCAGTGACTGCTGATGATTGACAGGACTGAATGTTTAGGCTCCTCCCAAACCTACGTTTGGAACTTCATTTCATTCATGAATCAAACTGTTTCAGTTCTTGAGTTCACAATCATAATGAGTCAGTAGCAGTGATTAACAGGCACCAGAGGGGAAGATTATCAGTGAACAATGATTTAAATTTCAGTCTGTTTCTCACACAAAGCTATCATGTGGCTTCAGCAGATTTGATGTCCCCTCGAATGGGGACTAAATGCATAGAAAAAGCAACAAGTGCAATTCTTCAGAATATTACAGGAAAAACTGATTTGAGTAAACTTATTTAAACAGTCCAACTAGACAACAGCAAATCATATTTACAGTGAAGTTTGAAAAACAAGTCAATAATAGTTGGATTCCCAAGTAAAGAAAGCACATATTGACGGCAGGCGTGAGAAATATTGACTCCCTCCTCTGCTTCGGTCCGCCTCTGTTTTGAGCACTTGCCCTTTGACCCCTCTGCATCTGAGTGCAGATCTGCATCTCAGTGCTTCTTCCTGTTTGACTCAGTGTGAGTACAGCTGGACCACTTTAAGACTGCAGGGTGATTTGACATTAAGGAGCTCACACTCCCAGCAGGCTGAACAAATGGCTCACGATGCACACAGAGAACAGGGCCAGCGGGGGAAGACGTCTCTCCTTAGCCTCACTCTCACTCATCTGGGGTGGTGTGACGCCAATGGAGTACTACGCCAACATGCAAAACAGCACACGGCAGCGGGGTCGGTTTTATACGCATAGGAAGCTTACAGCGGTTCACATACGGGCTACATACACTCTCACACGTATGTCCTTAAAAGGCTTAAAATAACCCCGTAGACAGTGCAGCGCTGTATCTAGGCAACAAGAGGCTGGTGATATGGATTCCTGCAGTTTGGTTCCTCTCAGTCACAGAGTTAATGATCCCACAATCTTAACCCAGAGCCCTCAGCACTTCAACAAGATAAAACCATCACTGAGACACCTGTGGTGTGCATATAGGCAGGCATCAAACATATTGTGTGCGTACAGCGATGACAGAACTCACAGCGACAAAGCAAAAAGGTGAGCTGGAAAGAAGAGGGCTGGCGGTGAGAGCATTATGGGTAACTACATTTCTTAAAAAAGACTAATATGCAGATCACGCCATGCTCCCATCATGGTCGGCTGAGCTGAATGTCTGTGACAGATGGTGACACATTATAGGGACACTGCAGTCGATTGGCTAGGGGGGGACGGGGGGAAAGCACACCTGGTGCTGACAGGTGTGTCAGATTTTACCTGTTCGTGGAGCAGCACCGGATGCCCACGACTTTTCTAGAGCAGATCTGGGAATTTCAGGTATTTATTTTGAAGTGAGAAGAGACAGGCAATCAAAATTCCCGTGCTATGGGATGGTAGGTGGAAAAAGGTCCAAAATTAACACTCGTCATGCACCAAATGCAAGTAAAATTTGGGTTAGTAACCACTCTGGTAACTTTCTTAACAACTGTGATCAAATCAAATCTGATGTAAAAGACATCTACCAATGAAGCCATCTGTCATGATTTGTGCGTCTTCTCAATTTTTACCAAATTAGAAGTTTTGCAAAACATTCAAAAAAAAAAAAAAAAAAAAAAAAATGGAGAACCAAATTATTATAGCTGGCTCATTAATGTGCATTACATTAGAATTCTGTCATTATTTACTTTACCCTCATGTTTTTCCAAACATGTATGCATTTCTTTCTTCTATGGAACACAAAAAATATTTGAAGAATGCATTGACTTTAACTTTATGGACAAAAAAAAATCAAGGAAAACAATAAAGGCTTTTTTAGGTGCACTACTTTAAGGAAAGAACAGCTAAATAATTTCCAAAAGGACAAAAATGTATTTTAAAAATAAAACAAAATATAATTTCATGGCTTGTAAGAAATATTTATTATTTGGTAAATTTTCTCAATTCATCGCCCCTGGCATGTGTGGTAGAAGAGTTAATTTTGGACCCTTCTTGGGATAACAATGAAACCATGTGCAGAGGTGCTTTGGAATTGGGATTTTCGTTCCTCAGCCTTCAGCTGGATATATTTTACTCTGGCACAATGGTTTCATTCTGGCAGATATTCATGGAGAAAGATGCACAAATGAGCTCCAAGAGCAGGGGAGAGATGCATCCACTCAGATCAGAACACTATTGTTCATCCCAGCAACACACAAGCAGGCAGCTCTCTCATGAGTCATATCTATATCTGTCATTACATACCAACATGTTCACAAACAAACAGGGAACAAAAGCTGACTCAATGTGCACACCAGCAATGTGGTGGTAAATATTGGGTCTCAGAAAACCAACGATTTCAAAAAGAGAACTCTAAGGGGCGAATTCAGTTTAGCGCATGGTATTTCAGAACAAAAACCAGTGTCTTATTCACTAAGCAGCCACAAACCAGTTTAAACAAGACTTTCTAAATGCATCGCTACAGCACTACATAATGAGAATGTTGCATACAATATTTGAGTTCTAATGAGTGGAAAACATTCCTTCATTCAATGCAAATTAAGCTTATTAAACATTGCACATTTTAGAGCACTTTTAGACAGTTTTATAGAGACTTTGTATTGATTATGTCAGGGGTTTTCAAACTTTTTGATGCCAAGAACCTAAAAATATGAATACCTTGCCACTGTGTGAGAAAAAAATTGTGAAATTGACATCTAAATTTACATTAATAATAATAATAATAATAATAAATATTATTATCATTTAAAAATGTTTTTTTTTCCTTCTAAACACAAGATCATGGAAGCAGTTATACATCAAAATAATAATCAAATGCTGTAAATAATAGTGTGTAAACAAACAGTGCCATAAGTGCAATTCATTCTTAGACAATTTCCCCCAAAATCCAAAGATTTCGATCATAAAAGCAGTCCTCACCAGAGTCCGAGCTGTACATGTAGACGAACCTGGACCACTTGTAGTGCTCGATAACGCCCACCAGGGCATCCTGCAGTTCGGGTCTCAGCTGGATGACAAACTGGTTGGAGTTTTCCATGGGGAAGCTGGGCGTCACAAAGCAGACGTGTAGTGCACCGCAGAATGACATCAGCATGTTGACGGTCTTCCTGTCGTACACGCCGATGATGGCGTACACCCCTTTTGAGAACTGCGAACAGACTGGAGACGACAACAGAACACGATTTACAATACAGACATCACTCATGTCGCATTGTTAGCATCTTGCTGGTTTTTATTATTAATTTCCGAGAAGCAATTAGTAAACGTTTCTATGTGCATCACTGGACTGGAAATGGTGCGAATGGAGTTTCTGAAGAGGCAGATAATCAATGCACACAAAGGGTCTCGCTGACATTTACCAAACAGCAGGGCGCTTTTCTATCTCTGCTGCCTTGAACGATGAGTATCTTTTTTTTTCTCTCCCTGTTGGTGGCAAAATGGCCTCCATCGGTTTTGAACCAGTGTATTTTAATGCTGTATCATACTCTGTTGTTGCTATCTTTGCCCTGGCGGAGGTTATTTTTCACCGTGGCTCCGGCCCTCACGTTTCAGTCCCGCAACTAAACAGATTGAAGTTGCAGTCTGTTCGCTGCCCAAGGCCCAAATCCCAGCAGGGGCCGCCTGAGGGGCACGGGGGGAGTAGGAGCGATAGGCATGGCCATCACCCAAACTGCCTGCCCCATCATGCAACAGCCCACAAGCAGTGCAGGGTGCCAACTCCTCCAGCATGTGTGTTTTTGTGTGTGTGAGTTTGTGACCACTGGCCTTCATCACATGCACTATGGCTCATTTTAACATCCGGCCAAAACACTTTATCTGTAAGACATTGTCTCATTCTGAGCAAATTACATCTTATAAAGAGAATGTGATATTCAACACAGGCACATTCATTAAACTGTTCTCCATGCACTGTATATAAAAGTCACACACTTGGTGCTAAGCAATAATGAGTGTGGCACGTCTATAACAGACGCTGCCGTGAGCTCTGAGGTAATATTGGGGGGTGTTCTTATCACACGGCTCTGCTTCCTCTGTGACTGATGACTTGCACATTAATTCTGTCTGGGCTGAGCTTTGTGGACCCGGAGAGAGAGAAAGAGAGAGAGAGAGAGAGAGAAAGTGAAAAGAGAAAGGAAGGTGGGGGACTGAATCCCTCTGTGTTAGCTATTACCGAAGACATATGGCATATTGAATCGAGATCCTCATCATACCATATGTGCTTGTCTTGAATGGTCTCACATATTTAAAAAAAAAATTTTTCAATGCATACAATGTTAATAACCTGTGCTCATTCAACTACAACATATTGTTGAACTGGTTCCTGGCAACAGGCATCAGCAGAACATATTCATTACCTTTATTTGATATCATTAGGCATAATTCATTCTAAATGACTTAACTTTAATAACAGTGATATATTAGCCTACCGAACACAGCTTTAGTGTCTTGCTCATGGTTTTTTTTAAACTTGCAATGCTATCTGAGATAGTCACATTGATGCACTTGAGATTGAAGCGAGTGTGAGACACACTCCTTTCCGGATCCTTTCCCTCCTATTCCATACACCATTTCCTGTTGTTTTTCTATTTTCCTACCAATAAAGCCAAACCAACCTAATGCTTATGCTAACCAAGACTGCATTTATTTGATGAAAAAATACAGTATTGTAAAATAACCATTTATGTAATAACTCTAATAAGCTCTATTTTAAAATACTTAAAAATGTATTTATTTTTCCTGTAACGGCAAAGCTGAATTTTCAGCAGCCATTGGTCACGTGATCCTTCAGAAATCATAATAATTTGCTGATTTGGTGGTCAAGAAACATTTCTCATTATCATCAATGTTTAAAACAGCTTAATATTTTTTGTGGAAATGGTGATACATTTTGATGAACCATAATACATGTTGATTATGAATAGTTAAAAAGCATTTATTTTAAATAGATCTTTTTCGGTAACAATGTAACTGTTTTTTTGTCACTTTCGTTCAACTGAATGTATTCTTGCTAAATAAAAGTATAAATGTCTTTACAAAAAATTAAATCTTAAAAAAAAAATTAAAAACTAAATCTATTGCAATTTCCTCAATTAGTGTTTCTTCAAATATGGCTATTTTTGACCCTGTGGAAAATAAACTCTCCTAAAACATGTTTTACTAGTAAAACATTCTCACTAGTTTAGGAAATGTGTTAATTTAATCTCAAGTTCTTCACTAACTTTGAAGAAATCTTTACTAGGAACAATATTGTTTATCAAGTGAAGGACCACCATAATTTGTCATTTGAAAAGAAGTTAAATAAATATCCAGTGAAGACAGTTCCAAGACAGTTTTAATGCAATCCAAGCAAGAATAGTAACAAACGCATTTGGTTTTTAATCAGTAAACCATTTGCCACACGGCCGTTGCCACTTCCTACGTGTGTGTGATAGTGTGGAAGCAGACTGCAAGTGTGCGGTTCTCTCTCGCTCACATCTGCTTCCCTGTCCTGAAAAGTTCCCACTGACAGGGAGCACATGGCCGTGTCATCCGGCCCTCTAATGACAGGAACACACTGGCCGCCTGCAGTGGTTTGTGTTAGCCTGAGTGGAGGCGTAAAACATGATGTGAACACCTCTGGCCAACCTGTGCTCTCTGGCCCCGCTAAAGATCCTGGCAGCATCTGCCGTTCTGGCACCATCTCGCAAACAGATCTCCACAGGTCTGTTCGGCCCTACCAGACCCTCGACAGGGATGACTGATGACTCTATTGAACGTTCAGCTTGTCTGTGGTCATGAGACTCGTAGAGCCTTAGCCAAGCTGATGCTATAAGCCTAGAAGCTACTGTAAAAATATCCTGTTGAATTTACAGTTTGAAAAAAAGAAAATGACAGCAGCTGTGGTTGCCAGAAGTTCAAGGTAAAAAAAAAAAACCATGGTAATTTTTCATGCACTTTCTTCTACATCACAAATCTCTAACTCGCTTCATATTCCATATGTTAATAATTAATTAAAGGAATAATTCATGTCCATGTCATTTCAAACACTATTGACAGCAACAAGCATGTTCACACACACATCTATAATCAAACTACAGATGTTTTTTTCCACCCTCATCTGTCTAAGTGTATATGACACAATGTGTAATTGAATATTTGAAAGATTAAATACACACTGTGGGTCACTTCTGTCTTTGTGCACAATGCAGAGATCAAGTGTGTTCATGCTGAACATAACATAGTGAATGAAGCCAATCTACAGTCCCATCATCTGCTAGTCCGATTGGACAGAAAACGGACTGGTATGATTTCAGTTTCATTACTGAAATGAAATTTTTAAACTTTTAAAGTTTATGTAAACACAATTACTTTTTTCCCCCTTTTAGCATCCTTATAATGTTCTCCTTTTTTTGTGTGCCACAAAACAAAGGAAGTCCGACATGTTTGGAACAAAATGAGAGTGAGGGTTTACATTTTTTGGTTAACTATTCCGTTAAACGAGAAATATTTCACTTTCTAATTCCAAAATCAACTGGCAACAGTGAAGAAACAGTATATTGGTTGTAGATAGACTGCTGAACTGGCTATTCTGTTTTTCCTTATCCTAAATTACATCAGTTCCACTTAATGTATGTGAGGCCAGTCTATTTAAACGGCAGCGTGTCTGAGAGGTTCTTGCCAGGCAGCACTATGGAGTAAACCTTCTTTAAACTGCAGTCTGAAAGCAGTCTCAGGTAGACTCCCTCAGGAGAACTGTGGAGACTAAATAGCCATTTCCTTCTCAATCTGTTTCACTCACTCACTATTTATCTTTTCCTCCAATCGTGAGCAGAAAACCTGTGGATTATTGGAGCCTGTGTGCCCTTTCATGTGCAGTTATTTGGTGTATGTTGATGCCTGATGACGTGTCGGTATATGGATTATTTGAATAACTCTGCAGTGGACTAAATTTTAAAGGACAGTGAGCAGCACCTCTTCCATCCACATCTACTGCTTTAATGAGGTGTTCTGCTCGCTCCTTTGGCCTCCAGTCCACTGTATAAACACACACACACATAGACGCACACACACACATATCATATCCTCTGGCACACAAGCTACCTTCACAGTTCAAATATAAAACACACGCACACACACAAGCCTGTCCATACTCATTGATGGGAGTTACACGTCATTACCCTACACAGTGGAGCGTATTGCTGTGGGTGCTCAAGGGAATGTGTAGTAATAATCACGCCTGAATCCTGCTGTATTTATGCCCTAAGTGGACAGTTCCAGGTCAGCTATACATAATGTGTTATTTCCAAGGAATTCGACCTTTACAAATACAGTATGTGCATGGTACGACAACATAAGCCAGGATGAGGGCTTCTCATCATTTGCATGTACTGCAATGTACTGTTGTTCATATCCCATGATACTGCCATTCAGTCACAATGGCTGAGGACTTATCAATGTCTTAAAATTTTTCTTTTGTCTAAAAAGGAACCGACATCCTCAAGACTGAAATTACAGGTTTTTTTTTTAACAATCTCTAGGACGCATTTTTCAATACTTAGGTCACTTTTTCAAAACTCTTCACATAGTGATCACAACAGCAATCTATGTGCAAATATGGATCTCATTGCTTTGGCACAAAATGCCTTCAATGACAAATTCTTTCAATTTACATGAATTCTTTTCTCACTTAGACACGAACACCACCAAAACTTTGTACTATACAAGCCAATTTGCACGTTTACATACTCTTTTCAAAACTGTTAAGTTTAAAAACTAACACAACACACAAAATGAACAAGACAGTAATACCATTAATAATTGAAATATATTCTGATTCTAAAAAATCAAATACTTTAGGCGCCAAGTTTATTTTTGAAAAAATGCTGGATTTTGACATCAAAATTTCAAAAGCTTGTGGCTTGAAAGGGCTTAAATATAGAGATCTACTGTAAATTAGAAAAATGTTGGGGATGACTGAAAGTTTATGTGGGGTGTAAATATACTAATCTAATTTGCATATTATGACGTCATCAGGGGGCGGCCCTCTTGAATTTCATAATATTCAGGAAATAGTAGATATTCAACTGATGTTTGAACTTATTTGCATGTTTTATTTTTATTTATCCTCATTCCAAATGATGAGAAAAGAGGAAACCAACAATAACAGGAGAAAGTACTAAATTATTACTATACTATATAGTAAAACGCATGTGAACAGTAGCCTACTTTTGGATCAGTTCGTCAGTAATATTCAGGAAAAAATATAGAGTGATTTTTTTTTTTTTTTTTTTTTTTTTGTCTTTTTATCCTCATTCCAAATGATCAGGAAAAGAGTACACTAAGCTTACGTCCACCCCCGCCACCCCCATCCCCCCCATCCCCCCCATCCCCGTTGGGCAAATGGTCAAAATGATCTGTTTGTGCTTCGTGAACACTCGCACCTTGCACGGCGGCACCATTGCGCGGCAAAGATGTACCGGGAGATGCGCGCGCGGCACGTTGCGCGGCAAAGATGTACCGGGAGATGCGCGCGCGGCACCATTGCGCGGCAAAGATGTACTGGGAGAAGCGCGGGCGGTACCATTGCGCGGCAAAGATGTACCGGGAGAAGCGCGGGCGGCACCATTGCGCGGCAAAGATGTACCGGGAGAAGCGCGATCATTAGACGGCCGATCGTCATTTCCAAAAGGCAAATATTCCTCTTCAGAGTCAGAATCGGTGAATAACATTTGAACACATCCTCACGGACCACGGTACAAGTTTTTATTAGCCATTTTCTCTCACAAATCTCACAATTTACTCAGACGCTCTGAACTGAACTGCTTCCGCATCAATGACACGATCGCTCACTTGCTCTGCTGTTTCCGCCAACACTTTGAATAGGAACATGACGTAATTTTGGTCTTGAATCGAAGTATTACATGTCTGCCATCTAGTGGTAGGGAATACAAATGAAATGAGATATTACACCATATTAGGATCTACAGCCTGTTTTATTAAGTATGACGTCTTGTCGCAATTTTGCGACTTTGGCGCTTAATATACATTTTCATTTACAATATAATGTTTTATAATTAGCATGAAACAAAAATTGTGCTCATCTTCTCACTCCTATTTTGACAAACATCTGAGGGAAACAGCTGGCAATGAAAAAAAAGTAGAACAGTACTTGATTTTGATTGGATAATTGTCATTTGCTAATTTCTGTGATCTGATGCGAGTGACAGGTTGCTGAAAGGAAGGGGTTAATGTGCCGCCTTAGAGCCGGTCCGCACGCCATCAGAGGCCCTGTCCCAAATGGCACCCTAAACACTTGCGGTCTTCCCACGAGTCCGCACTTTCGTGACGTAACACTGCTTTGACTGTCGAGAAGTCGTCTGCTGAGGAGCTCGCTTCAGTGCGGGCTCGGCAAAAGTGCGCATCGAGGGCGCATATCGACCACAAAGGGGGGCGCTCTTCTGACAGCTAAAATGATAAATGGGACACCCTACGGTCTCATCAACTTAACGGACATGTACGTGGCAGCCATTGTAAGTCCACAGGACTGTAAGTGCATATGAAGTGTGCCATTTGGGACAGGGCCAGAGAAGAGATGTTGTTGCGAGGGGAAGGGGACCCTAATGTTTTTTGATTAAAGATTATGAGGGCAAAAAATGTAAAATACCAAAAAATAAATAATACAATATAAACAATAATGGATGGATAAATAATTTATAGTAAACACTGCAACATTCCATCAAAAATAATAATCATAAATTTTGTTTTCATTACTGTAATTAAATAATAAAAAATTATAATATAAAAAAATATAATTTGAGTCTCTACACATCCACATGTTCCAGAAGTTTCAAGTATTGTCATTATTCTAATTATAGAATTTATAGATAATTTCTGCTCTACCCTGAATGTGCAAAAGAAGATCCTGAGAAATCTTTTTATTGTGGATAACGGTAGTCATGTCCTGAACCTGTCTGCTGACAAGGCCTCTGAGGGTGGAAACGGCTGTTATCACTCCTGCAACAGGAGAACAAACCAATTTAGCGAAAGCCAGAAGCAACCTCTGAAAAAAAATATTTTTTCTAGTACCCAAACACAACAAATAGCCTGAGTACTGCAAGTCATTTTGTCCATCATGTTTGCTGCAATAAAAATGAATAAAATATTGACAGTTTAAGCTTCAATTTGATGTTTGCTTCATTTTACGGAAACAGCTAAACTAAATTGTCCTGCCTGGTGGCTGACATTAAGAGTTACTGCTGTGGCCCTAAAGCATTATTTAAAAGCCACACAAACACACTTGAACGATTTCCTTACAGGTCTGATTAAAAGTCTGTCTGTCCAGAACATATAGTCTATGTTTAGATTTAGAAGTGTTAAAAACGGTGTGAAAATAACTAAGCCATACCTCTCACTGTGTTTGATTGACCTTAATGATAATGATATAAAGAGATACAGGTCCTTCATACTGAAGGCCACAAATAGCTCTCAATGCAGCAAAAGTGATCCAGTGTTGGGTGGGTGGAAGCTCACAGGTGCAGAGACCGTTGGTTTGGCCAAATGAGAGTTCACTTCTTCAGAATGAGTCACTCACACAACCTGAGCTTGAGAGTGAGAGAATCAGATAAATATGGAAGAGAATAAAATCCACCTCAGACAATATGGCACAATATGATGGCAGACATGCTGGGTGGCACAACTGTGTGCTCACACAGCAAATTTCCAATCAATCAATGCCTGAATCATAACCCAAACTGTATAACCACAACAGCATAAAATTGGAGGGCAATAATTGTGTTATAGAAATGTCTTTGTCTTTCAGTTTCATTTTGTTTGAGAAGGGTTATAAAAACAATAGGAATGCCATCACTCACAACCGAAGTAAACAAACAAACAAACAAACATTTAACCTGCTCCTTATCCCTTCCAACCCAACCCACATGACACATTTAAGTCAAACAAAACCATTATATTACCTTTCAAAAATTATGAATATATATATATATATATATATATATATATATATATATATATATATACACTCTAAAAACTGCTGGGTTGTGTTAACCCAATTTTGGGTCAAATATGGTCTCACCCAACGTTGGGTTAAAAATTCAATTTAAAAATGGACAAACCCAGCCGTTGGTTTACATTTTTAATGTAACCAATGCAATTTGTCCATTTTTAAATTGCATTTTTGTCCATTTTTGATTTTGTCCAAAATGCAATTTGTCCATTTTTAAATTGCATTTTTTAACCCAACGTTGGGTGAGACCATATTTGACCCAAAATTGGGTTAACACAACCCAGCAGTTTTTAGAGTGTATATATATATATATATATATATATATATATATATATATATATATATATATATATATATATATATATATATATTATATATTATTATATATATATATTATTATATATATTACTATTATTATTTTTTAAACCCTCCAAACTTTTGAACCACAATACAGGTACTGGAATTTAATGAAATAAAACAAACAAACAAACACATAAATAAATAGTTCACACTGACACCAATCTGCACTGGCAAAGTGACCTGGAGTCACTGATTACCCATTAGATTTGGCAGCTGATTCACTGTGTGAACGGCTTAAGAATTAGATCAAGGAAGAAGTCTTTTACATTACAAATGTTCTCCAAAGTTGCATTTTAAAGTAAACCGTATAGCTTATGAAGAATTGTCTGGTTGACAGGAATGCTGTTTCAGAAACAACTAAGGATGTTGATAGGCCATGACGTGGAGAAATTAACTAAAAATAGTAACACAATTAACAGCAGCTCATCTGCTTCTAAACAGCAGTTTTTCCAGAAACAAGCTACTATTTTAAGTAGACGTGTTGGTTGATAAAACGCCACATTCTACAGCATACATTCAAATAGCATGTTTGGACATATCTGCAAGCTCTCACACACACTATCCTTAATACATGTGAGCACAATAATTCCCAGCTGAAAACCCTTCCCCTCGAATGGATGGATATACTCAAGTCTAGGATCCTCAAGTAGGCCAGAATAGTGTAAGGGCAGGCTGACCAGAGAACTTGACACCTCGGGTCTTGGTGTGCAGGGGATGAACAAAACGGTCACACTTTCAAAGAGTGCTAATAGTGCTGTGAGCCAGTGGCTGCTGAGCTCAGTATGTGTTCTCGACATCACAGAAAGGACAAACGCTGTCCTCAGACAGGCATTAGTAACACGTATACGCTCTTGTGCTTAAGCAAAGTAGCTAAGGATAAAAGAGGCCAATATCAGCTGATGTTCAGGGACAGGGATGGTCTCTTACTTTCTCTTCCACAATTTGTTACAACAGTGTAAATTAACCTAATGCCTAATTAAACGGATAATTGAGAAAGCCAGATCTCCGTCCACTCCAATCACAAGGCATCTTAAGAGACAGCAGCCTGACCCACACACACACACACACACACACACACACACACACACACACACACACACACACACACACACACACACACACACACACACACACACACACACACACACACACACAGGGATTGGAATCGTAAAGTGCCTGGTTCAGATTTCATTAACAAGTCTTTTTGAACTTCTGAGGAAACAAGAGAAATAGAAGGATGTGCTGCCTGTCTTATTTCGTGGAACCCATTTTTTCTCTCTCATCACATTCAATTCAGGCGGTAAACTCACAATTCAACTAAAATAAATTCAGTAGTAGCAGTAAAACAAAACCAATGAATAGCAGTGTTTTAGTGCAATTTTCGTCCGCATCTGTGGAAGAATGCAAATGTTTAAGCAAAAGCATAAATAGTCATAGAAATAGAATGTCATGAAAATCATTTGGTTTGCTTGTTAAATTACATTAAATAGAATGAGTAAATGTGGTGCAGTTCTTAAATAATTGGTCAGTGTGTGAAATCCATTTAAATGTGTGAAAAGTTTACTTTATCCATTTGTGTTGTAACTACATAAATCAACATCACTGTAAGAAAACCCAAATTCAGACTGACGTGTTGAAAATTATGATCAAGATTTTCTATTCTATTTTTAGTAAATAAAAAAACATTTTTAAGGAAGGGGTTAATGTGCCGCCTTAGTGCCGATGCACACGTCATCAGAGGCCCTGTCCCAAATGGCACCCTAAACAGTCGCGGTCTTCCCACGAGTCCGCATTTTCATGACGTAACACTGCTTAGGCTAAATTAAATAAAGTGTATGGGCGAATAATGTTTAATCACAGAAACACGCTACCGTTCAAAAGTTTGGGATTTGATACGATTTTTTAGACTCATACTCACTAAGGCTGCATTTATTTGATCAAAAATACAGTAAAAACAGTAATATTGTGAAATATTAATACGATTTTAAATCACTTATAAAGTTTTATATTTTAGCATATTTTAAAATGTAATTATTTTTTTCAAATATCATCCACCCCTCAAACAGTTAATTTCATTTATTTTATTTCTAATTAATTCAAATATGGTTATTTCTTAGTTAAGAATTCATATTTGACATCATATTAATATTTATATTATATCATAATAAGAAATATTAATAGGCCTATGTATTATTACTGTATTTCTTATTGGTCAAATTGTGGTTAAAAGCCATAAATTGTGAAAATGTGCAATGTTGTTCTGTTGTCATATTTTTATCATCTAGTGGGCATAACTAAATAAACATTTGTACAAAAAGACGGCAACAAATTTGTTAAAAAAATATGTGTAACACCGTGTCCTAACTACAGGCGACGCGACGCCGCGACACGCGATAAAAGATATCTTTTCCATGTTAATCAGAGTTTTTGTCCTAACCAGGCGCGACGGCGACACGCAACGATTCTAATTTTTCTATTTTTCTTTGACGTCGCGCTGGAACATCAAACACAAAGTGTGGCAATGATAATCTCAGGTACTGTTTCTGTGATTTATTTAATTTTAAAAGCGTGAAATGTGACTTTGAATATCATTTAGTGCTCCAGCTTTGTAGCTGTAAAAGCAACAATGGATATAATTCACCTCAGATCTTGAAATTAAACAAATGGAAACATGAACGTTCAAACTGTGAACAAACAAGTGTATTATTTGACAAAGATTGTTTTAGTAACTCAGTAGCCTATGTATTTTTTAAATGGTGTAATATTTGTGAATTTGATTATGTAGCTACTTATCCATTTTCTTGCGAGTGCCGTCAAGTTTACTCTCTAGTGCTGTGCACTTGCCGCGAGACTCCGCCCACACGCTGTTCTGATTGGCTGTGATTTTTGATTGACGTTGTGGCCTCTCACAGTCGCGTCGTGTCTAGTGTGGACAGACACACTGCCTGTCCTGGAATTTTATCGCATCACGTGTAGTTAGGACATGGTTTAAGGCTTATGTTTAGTTCTGTGTTTTTGTTTGATTTTGTTCATTTCCTGTTTGCATGTATTCCAAGTGATTGTTAGTTTCCATAGTTACCTCCTTAGTTTCACACCTGTTCTTAGTTCTGTTGATTACTCCATGCGTATTTAAGCCCTTGGTTTCCGCAGTTCAGTGTTCGGTGCCGTTTATATTTAGGTTGATGTGGTTAATATTTCTCCTGCGTTTGTATCTCTAGCTATTCCTCGAGTATTTTCTTGTTTGTGTTTACCACAGCAGCTGTAACAATATGTGTTTTTATTGTTTTTTGACAGGTTTTATTTAATTGTATAGAAAACTTTTCTTCAGTTTAATTAGGTTCAGTGTACCTTTTAATTTTCTGAGTGTAGTATTTATCGATTCTCAACCCTACACCTGAGCCAGATCTTCCCCATCATAAAACATTTTCCTAACATGGATAATACAGTACATGATTACGTCTTCACAAGCACTAAGACCTACAGGGATTAGAATTAAAAAAACCCTTCTTAAATTCTCTATGGTGATGTCAGCCAAGACAGCCGCATGTGTCCTCATTAAGACAGGAAGCTCAGGCTATATGGGGCATCCTCATAATGAAGCATAATTGGACTGCTTCCACTATTTAAAATGACTCTATATGATGGTATGGGGACAGTGGAGTCTCTTGCAGTAGATAACAATGTCGAGGCAAGATTGTCTCATACTGAATTTATGCTTCAGTTTGTTGCACTCATTCTTTTATTTGTCATTTGCAGCTCGAAAACCAAAAGACTCCCTTAGTGTTTTACCACCTTTACATTCTTTGTTCTAGTTTTATAAATAAAATAAAAAACAGCAAGGTTGTCATGTTTTTGAGGAGGAGAAGACAGTTGAGAGCAGACGTGGTTCTCTCTGTGTCTCTCATTAATGTAAGGGACTGTGCGAGACAAGGGAGTCTCTGTTCGTCTCAGACTGAACATGACAGCTCCTTTCTCTTCCTCATTGGAGAAGTACATCCCTCGCTGGATCCTTTTTCACAGCTCTTACAAAAACCAATAGCTACTACAGTAAATCAGAGATAAAAAGCCACCATACAAATTCACCACACAGTGGACTCAATCACCTCACTATTATCGTTGTGAATGCACAAAATGTATGAAATTGCATTGCATTTTCCTAAGCTGCTGGAGTGCAGAGCTGCCATGGGATATTGTGAAAGACAGGTGTTGTTATTCATGTTTGCTTTAAGTCAAAGGTCACAATTAACAAGAGATCCACATTTGGTTTTGGACCTGTACCGGTCCAGACCGGGATTGGTTTCATGTGAAATGCAAAACATTTCTCATAAATTAATATACACAACAGTTCAAAAGTTTGAGGTTGGTAAAAAAAGATCTTATTCTCACTTACTGTGAAATAATTTTACAATTTAAAATAACCATTTTCTATTTGAATATGTTTGAAAATGTAATGTATTCTTGTGATGGCAAAACTGATGACTATTGTAATGGCTGCTGAAAATTCATTGCCACATGATTCTTGACAAATCTGTCTAATATGCTGATTTGCTGCTCAAGAAACATTTATTACTATGATCAATATTGAAATCAGTTGTGCTGGTTAATTATTTTTTTGTGGAAAGCATAATAAAACATTTTTTAGGATCCTTTTGTCATGAACCAGGGTTGATCTCTCTCTCGCACACGCACACACGCACACACACACACACTCTTTCTCTCTCAGCTGATCTTCAGTGCCAGATTATTGTTGCTTTGGCTACGTTTACACATGGCCGGCTATTTTCATAAACGGACATTTCACCCTCTCCGTTTTCAAAAATAACACCGTGCACACCTGTCAGTTTTCAGAAAAGTGTTTGTTTACACAAACCCGTGTATATATGCCGTCAAGAGCATGCCAAACCTGTAGGTGGCAGTGTAACGAGAAGCTCAAGCCCACGTTAGCCAATCAGAATCCCGAAAATAGCAACAACAGCAACTAATCTTTCTGGTCACACTTTTGACGCAGGTGCCAGTTCTGTCGCATACCTAAAACTCTGTTTTTCTCAGTTTACATGCAAACGTGCAAACAAAGTTTTCCAAAATCTCCACTCTGGCCGGAGTTTTTAGAAAGAATCGTTTTCAGAGGCGAATTCTCCGTTTGCGTGTAAACGAAGGGCATAAACGAGGCGAAATGTCTCCTTTTTTCAAAATAACCATGTATGTGTAAACAAACCTTTGTAAGGCTCGTTCCTGTATTATCTGCAGTTCTCGTCTACTTGTCTGCTTATACTGTGCTCTGCCCAGCCATCCTGCTGCTCGTGACCTTCGACTACTCCTCAACCTGCCATTCTGCAACTACTGGTCTAAGACTGTGTTATCCTCGCTGACCGCTGCTATCCAGCTCCAGGGATCTCCAGGGATCCAGGGATCCCTGCTGTTTGTGTTTCATTAAGCCAAGTGTGTTATCCAGTTCTGCACCCGCCTGGCGGATGACTGCCTTTGTTCTCTTTACTATTTCACGAGTTCACACTTACATACAATTAGAGGGAGTAAAGTTTAATGCGTATTTGCTCTCCACTCGTGTTAATTATCTGAACTTTGTTAATAAAACACCATTAAAACTTTGTTCGCTCTTGGGTCCTCTGTTTATCCCAACGCTATCTCACGGCCAATTCGTACGAATTCGTACGAGTGATCAAAAAGTGGCTAATTCGTACGAATTCGTACGACCTCACTCGTACGAATTTGTACGATTTGTCTAAACCCACGTGATGGGTAGGTTTAGGGGCGGGGTCAGGGGTAGGTCATTCGTATGAATTCATACAACCTACAGAAAGCTGATAAATCACTCCCATTATAATCAATGTTCTGTCTTTAGGCCCTACTTGTAGAATTTTAAGCAGTTGAATGCTGTCTTTAGGCCCTACTTGTAGAAGTTTAAGCATGAATTCATACGAATTGGGCAATTCGTAAAATATGTACGATTTAGCAAAAATCGTACGAATTCGTACGAGTGAGGTCGTATGAATTTGTACGAATTAGCCACCTCGTAGAATTCGTACGAATTGCCGTGAGATCAGGCTGGTTTATCCTTACATCTTTAATGTATTGAAAGTTTAAAAGAAAAACACTATACTTTAGCAACAATGTAAATGTATTTAGGATCACTTTTGATCAATTTAATGCATCTTTGGTGAATAAAATGATTAATTTCTTAAAAAAAACAAAAAAACAAAACAAATTTGAACGATTGCATAATTATAAACCATTATAAAGCATATAGGCGACCCAGAAGCTGACAAGGTGCATTCACACACTTCCAGTGCCATGCGACAGTAGAAATGTGTCAACTGCTTAAAATTCTACAAGTAGGGCCTAAAGACAGAACATTGATTATAATGGGAGTGATTTATCAGCTTTCTGTAGGTTGTTTACGGTTACTAAGCAACAGCACAACCTGTAACAGAATTCTACTTTGTGGTTTTGAAACTCTGATTGTTCTGACCTTTTCTGGAAAGAACATTTAAAGACGGAACCTCTTGGTACTTTAATTGAATATCCTGCTTTAGGGAATCCTATCCAGATGATTCTGTTGTTTTGATCAGGATTTGGAGGTCCTGCAGTGACTGAGGGCGATCCCTCCACCGCTTCGTTCTCCTGTTACACAATAACACAATACCCCGGAGCCAACTCTACCAACACTCACAATCCTAGAGGTTCACTACCGTACACATTTCTCTGTGACTGTACGACATGCTGTAGAGGGTTATTATTTTCTTCTCAGTGTGAAGTGCTGAAAGACATTTCAGGCTTATGACAGAAGCCGCTGCTGCTTATACTGAGATACTCTGATGCATGTTTACAGCCATCTCCCAAGAGCAATCACATCAGATACAAAGGTGTAAACTACAAACTTTGAAACACCAAATAAAAGGAAACACACGAACATACTACTCTTCACCAGCAGCAGAGCAGTAAAAAAACAGATGTTTAATTTAGAGCATTATGAGACTTTGCTCAACGCAGATCCAATAATAGCAACAGGAAATACACTCGATTCAGTTCTTTGTCCAGAAGCGTGGTAATATTCTTCTGGTCTGAAGGCTTTCTTTCTTGGAGGTCTAAGAAAGCACACTCTCCCATAGATCTTTAAGTGGGCTCTTGAGTCTTTACACGCAGGAATCGGTGAGCATCTCATATTGATTGTGGAGCCATTTGCATGGGGTCCGGCTATTGATCAGCTCACGGATCAAATAAAGGGATCCACCATTAACTGTGAGGACTTCAAATGTCAGCGAGACGGTTGGGGGTCATTGAATAAATTGCATTGCACATTCTTCTGAAATTGGGAGTGAAAACGTGTCTATTCCTGGAAAGTGGGAGAGTGTTTGAAACAGGTCCTGGTTTATCAATTTATGTATCAACTATTTTAATTACTTTTTTACCACGAGGTAATGTAATTAATATTACCTCTCTAAATAGGATATTTAAATTTACTCCAGCTTAATATAATAAGAATTATCAGAAACCATCCAACACTGCTAATCCAACACATGAAAACACAAGACTACAGCAGCAATTAAATCAAACATGGCTCTGGGAAATCAACAGAGATATCATATTCAGCTGATGCTGTATTTCATATAACAATGAACAATAGCAGCACACACAATTTTCCAAATTTAAAATCACAAAAGACAGTCTTAACCCTCAGGTTCTGTTATTGATTTTGATGCTCTCTGGAAACCACAATTTTTTAGGGTAAAAATAATAAAACTAATTTCAAACTTCAAGTTATTTTAATACGTTTCTCTTACTCAATCAAATCCCAGTAAGCAAACATTATTGTGACTTTTTCCTGCTGTTTTACCACAAAGTAAATGTCCACTTTTCAGAAATGTAACTAAAAACACACTAAAAATACAATTAATTGAACCGCATTCATTCATGTTTTATATCATGTATAATCTCTTAGACCCCAACATTAATAACACATTAAATGGAGAATGAGAGTTTTATTATTGTTTATACAACAGTTCGCCGTGCATTATTCACTCTAACCGTTTCACCGTTTGTATCACTCCGCTTGCTTCGACTGTCATAGCGGTTGAGCAAATCCACCATATTTAAAAAAAAAAATTGTACTGTTGTTGTGTCACAAAATTTAGTTTTAAGAGTTTTTTAGGCAAGAATGTAGTTATTTAGACCTCAAATATGTGACTAATATATAATCATAGTGCCTATTTTACAATCTGTTTAGACACTTTCGCAGATGCGAGCTCCAGGCCGTCATCGGCCGTTCAGCGCTCATGTTCCCGCAGAGAACAGCGTCATCTCGGCCAGTCCTTCGGGAATTTGCCGCTGGCTCTTACGTAGATAGTGGTTAAACATGAGATATAATTAATTTGGGGTATATCAAACGGGCAATATTTGGTCTTATTAATCTATTACTTGTTCCATAACAAATCGATTTTGGTTAAGGGGAAAATTAAGTTTCATAACTTTATATTTAGGCTATATTTCACTTAAATCCTTTACTAGAGTGCTGCTTGTAAGTTTGACTGAATTGTTTGCTTGTGTTTATTTCCTATTGTCTTTTAAAAATGGCTATTGTTGTTCATTTAAATATTGTTGTTCAATAAATATTATTTTGTATAAATAATATGCCATATTTGATATTACGAAAGAATCATGATATGGACTTCAGTGAAAGTTACATTATTACACCATTAGATGGATGATATACAGCCATATCGCACAGCTACTCGTGTGATATTGCTCATTTATCATCACTTCTCTTAAGATTGGTAAGTATTAAACTAAAATATCAATGTTAGGAAAATACATAACATTAGCTACTAAAATCACCTTGAGGTCTCTGAGACCCCAAAGAGAACATGAGGGGTAGGTGTGCTCTCATTACGGTTTCCAATTATTAATAAAACTGTGCTTTCCTAGGTGCCACACCACTTCTTATTTAATCAGCCTTTGCCCCAGAACAATCCTACCCCCTTTTCTGTGTACTCACCCCCCTCTGGTTCACCCTGGCAGGTGCTGACAGGGATGATTTGCTCTAAGGACTGAGCCCAGAGGGGGAGCAACTGAGGGTAACTCTCCTCAGGCATCTCCGGACACACATTCAGTCCATGGCACAAGAGGCCATTCAGCAATGCACAGAGTCGGGGCCTTCACAGCACTCCTCTCACAGCTCATTGTGTGAGGGCTGCCCATTCACCATGCAACAGATCAGGACGGGAGCACAGCCGAGCAATACAAGAGACCTTCGATTATCCGGGACAAACTGCTGCAGCGTTTAAATACGACTGAGCTTCATAATGGGTCAGTGAATAACAAATGTCTTATCTTGAGGGGAAAAAAGGAAGACAGTGAGGAAAAAGTGCAAGAACATCATTGACTAATGAGCATGTTGAATTTTCCACCTGAGAGAACCCTGTGAAATTCATAGAGGGACTGATTTGTCTCTTCACTCCATTACAAATCCCACTGCACACCTCCAGCTCTGACAGAATCAGTGGATGAAGTTTAATTGCACTGTTTGGGGAACCTCACATTAGTGTTTGGATCTGCATCCTAATATCTGTTAATAAGGCCATTATGCAATTGTTTTCGTTTCATCTGATTGGTTTTCCTCAAGACCAGAGAGAAGGCATGAGGTGCTGATGGATGGGCACACACAGAATGCATGAATAGAGGATGAGGCAGGAGGGTCTATGCGTAGCTCAAAATTCACATAAAAAAAGAAAGAAATATTGGTAGCCTGGGGGAGACGAATCCTTAGATTTAATGTGAACATCTTTGATGTCCTCTCAGTAGTATTACAGAACAAAGAATATTTAAAATGCTACAGAGCTGAAAGATATCTGCTTACTGATTTCCCTACTCAAGTGTCTAGTTTGGGTCATATTTAAAAAAAAAAACTCTATTCTCTAAACTCTATTCTCTCTATATATTCTTTGATGCTTTGGTGACAAAAAGAAACTGACAAAGACGGATATAGAGCAACCTTTTTTTTTTGTCTTACATTCTCCAATGAATAAGGCTCAAGAATCAGAAGAATCATGTTATTTTATAGCCTACTGGATATATCAGTCTGCATTATTATTAAGTGGCTATTATTACAGTGATTCACTTTCAAACATAACATGATCAATACTTTAAGTACTTTCTAATACAACTGAGATTGTATTTTTTTTAAGCCTTTCTCGGTTCACATATGAAAAGCATTCTCAAAGAAAGATCTAACAATTAATTTTATTCATAAATTAAAGTAGGCTACTCCTGATTGGGAATCACTGATATAGACAGACAGATAGACAGACAGAGAGAGAGAGAGAGAGAGAGAGAGAGAGAGAGAGAGAGAGAGAGATCCCCGGTCTATACTATATTCCTGCTGTTAGACATCTTCGTGAGCCTAAATAGCTTGAAAGGTACACGTTGTGCGCTTTAAGACTAGAAACACAAATATCTTACAAGCTACTTAATCATAAAATGACCCAACATAACTGACCGACAATCCTCAAAAAAATCCGCAAAATAGATATTAATTCATAATGATCCGCATTATAAGCATAACGGTTTCATGATGTATCAGCAACGAAGCGCTCGCGTCCATGACGCATAATTGAGATTAATTGCACGCACAGTAGGCTATAACAAAAGAAACAAACAAATTACGTACAGATGTGGATTAAAATGTGTTTAATTTGATAATTGGGTTATTTCCTAACCACATATTCCACACGCTCGTTCGGCGTAACACGCATTTTTTGCGTCTGACCATGCACTTTATGCAGTTGTGAATTATATAGGCCTATCAATAATACATTCAAAAACGTTTGCCATGCCAGATATATTAGTGTTTAATACAAATAAGATTTATTTAATCTCCGCGTTGTATGCGCAACAGGGAGACAAAACTTTCACATACAGACTTCTTCATTTTATCATTCTGCCATCAACGCAACAGATAGACATGAACAGCAGCTGCAATGTGTTGATATTCACTACACACATTTTCTCTACACTGTAAAAATGGGTTGTACTCACAAGCATATGTCATGGAGAAGCTATTCCCCATTTTGACCATATCCACTTGAGGTACCAGTTTAGGGATATCCTGGTGATGCGAGAGCGCAAACCGAAACACTTCATATTCGTGTGATTCGGTTGGGAACAATCCTCCTGTGGGAAGAGATAAATTACAGAATACGTTAATAAAACAACACAAGCAGTTTTCTGGTAAAATAAGTACATCTACTAAGACCATAATAATGAGTATTTCTCCTTTTTTTATTTTATTCACAACGCAACACTCCACCCTTCACTTTTGTAATTCACTCACCTATGTTGATATTACTTGGAAAACTGGAACCGAAGCACAATCCCAGAAAACTGGTGCAGAGCAGTGTGAGGCTTCGCTGCATATTTCCTTTTGCATTAGCGAAGAAAAAGAAAGCCAAATCCCAAGCATGGGTATGCGCGAGGTGTAGAATATCTCTTCTGGATGTTCTCACACTATCCGCACATCGGCGAGTGAACAGCGTGGATTACAGGTGCACCTCTTTGCTGTCCTCTCTCGCGCTGCGTCCTTGTGTGTTGCGCTCCCAGCCGTTCTTTCAGCACGAACAGTACTACTTCCTCTGAGAGCCGCGGACGCGCGCGAGAGAGAGAATGAGTGACGGACCCCAATAACCGTATTCCACTCCAGCGCAACACCGTGAGTGGACTTTCTTCTCACGTTCACGATTAACCACTTACTGTGTGATTGAATTACCCAGCGATCTTTCTCGCGTTTAACTGTTTTGTTACGCACAAAGAGACGATGGCGCTCAAGCGCGTAAACAAACAAGAGCGCATACTTTGAAATGATATTTCAGAAAAGTGCTTCTCAACCTTTGTCACTTAAAGGTCCTTCATTGTCAAAGATAATATTCGCAGGGCTCTGATATTTCTTCTGGTTTCCTGTAATTGACGATAAGCTTTTTTTTTTTAACAGAACATGGAGTGATTATAAGAATGTATTGTGATTCCAGTGGTTTCAAGAACTGTATGTAAATGTATTAAAACAGTTGTTGTGGGGAAAATTGAAATAAGAAATTTGCTGCTACATGTTGGACATCTTTAATTTTTTAACCATATTAAGCTAGAATATATGAAGACCTCCGATGCAAAAGCCAAGCCACCTATGTCAAAAATGAGATAATATTATTGAGTGAATGCTCTCCGCACATAGGCTATATGTTCATCAAATACTTTCACTTCAAACTCACTAAATCCCACCCTCAGCCCATTAAAAAATATCTGTACTTAGGTAGAAACCTATACATATGAGCCTGATAAAAATGTTAATATTAAAGAAAAACGTTAGACGGACTTAGAGGCTTTTGCATCTGAAGTCTATATAAAAAATTATGTCATCGTGTCATCTTTTTTCAGGATGGTGTCAAAGAACGTAAATCCCAGCATGTTTCTTCCCTGAGAATTAGGCATGATACTGATTTAGAGAATTTAATTTAGATATTTCAATCCAGTTTACTGCATCCGGTTTCACAGGAAGATGCAAACATTTGAATAAACTTAGAATAAGCATTACGTCCATAGGCGGATTAACCATATGGGCAATTGGGCAAGTGCCCAGGTACACAATGTCCAGGGGGCACCACACTAATATTTTTTCTTTTCTTTTAAAACAAGCGATTCATTTACCAACGCATTTCTAGCCTAGGCCTATCCTTTCATCAGAACGTTCCAAATTCCCTGAATGTTTTAATGAAAGTTTATTATTTTCATTATTTTACAAGTTTTTATTTTGTATTTTTTGTGGACGCGCGATCTACCGCCAGATACTGCGTGAGCACGCGCGTTTCATTTCAACGCCCATAGTACACTAGCGTGTCCAGCAGAGCGAGTGTTTTCAATTAATTCCAAATGGAAGTTGAGCGTGAGCGCGAAGCTAATTTGAACTGAAAACGCTCGCTCTGCTCCGCGCTAGGCTAGTGGAAACGCATCATGCAGATTCTGGGAGTGTGCTGTGCGGTTCAGCGTGTTTTGCGTCCTTTCATCGAAATTAAACTGCCTCGCGACGCTCATGTATGTGTGAATCCACTACAGAGCATCAGCCTTTCACATTGTAGTCTACTTTGCAAAAAAGTTGCAGAAAGAGGCAGTGTAAACGAGTGCCCAGGGTGCACCAAAGAGTCTTAATCAGCCACTGCATACCACTAATCACATAATACCTCCCAGTAGGCCACATAATAATAATAATAAAAAAAAACTTTATGCAGCTCACATAAATTTGATGTGGTTCAAGACTGTATATACCAGGGTTGTGTGCGCCATTCAGAACTAAATGGACCATGCCTTTAAAATTGCAAACAGCAAACAGGATGTAGAATTGCAATTTGAATGTGAAGAAATAGATACAAAATTTATAGAAATTTATATTTTTTGTATTTTTGTATTGTGTACATTTTTTTAAACAGAAATGAATAAAGTGTTGTCTGTGTTTGATCATGTTGCAGTAAATTCAAAGGCCCACTTTATGGTTTATCCTCCTTGGTTCACACAATATTTAAACTTTGAGTTCAAATTTTGATGGTTTGTAACATGCAGGCTCAGGCACTGAAACCATCCTTTATGATGTTGCTGGGCAATCTCTACCACTTAAAGCTGCACAGCCGGCTTCACAGCCACTTTGAGCTGGAGAGAGCAATGACAAGATTAGAGCTTTTGGGCTGATTCAGAACAACAGTGGGTTATTTATAATCCACTGCACTTTCAGTGCTATAGAGATTACCTGGCAAACACTGCAGGAAACAACATGCCAGTCACTGTTGCACCACAACAGTAATTCTCAAACATGAGCCCATCAAGATGCTCATATTCTCAAATTATCATATGTCTGAGGATACAGTAAAAATGCCATATGTATTAGGTCATAGCATTATCCTTGTTGATGAGCAAACCTACTTGGGCCCAGCTCAACCAACCATAGTTTCTGCAGTGAAACTATTAGTGTCAGGTGTTTTAAATGCAATGTGGGCTTAAATGTTATCCATGTTACTTTGTCAAGTCTTTTGTGAAGTTCCCTACTTGTTTATGAAAAAGGGCAAATCCTGTCTTTGACATAATTAGGATTAAGGATAAACTCATTTATCAGACCCTGGCAATTTCTCTTCTCTGGATAATGAAAAAAATGTTTTTCCTTTTAATATTGTCTCATGCAAAAAGAGGACCCAATTAGCATATTTTCACTGACAATACAATTTAAGCTATTTAATGGGTGTGGAGTGAGAAACAAGAGTCCTTTTTTGTTTTTTTTCGTCTTCAATTTAACACGCACAATGCGCCAGTGATAAAACATGATAGGTATCTGGCTGCTGTGACATCTTTGAGACTATAGGAAATCTGATGAGATGTAGCACTGCAGAAAATGAAAGAAGACTTTTGAGAACTTACCATCACCAGCAACGTGTGAAAGAGAAGGTATCATTTATTATGAACTAAGTTCAAGAGGAAGGCACACATACAAATGAGGCGAGATAAAGCATATGGGCTGAAATCATCCACACCAGCTTCTTACCATGAAGCTCAATTACTCATTGGAAAGTGAGAAGGTGAGGAGGCCTTTCTCATTAAGCCTGTATAATATTCAACCCAAAAGACCTCTATTAGACATCAAGGCAAAAGGAGCAAGTAGTTAGAGGCTTGGAAAATGAGTTGCACACATTACGTAAGATGTTTTGATTATTGTACACACAACTTGTTCTCTCTGCCCTGTGCACTCTTCTCTGGGGCCTACATAATTAATGTTATCTCTTTTTCAAGATGATGTCTGCTGTCAAAGAACTCAAATGGTTAATGCCAGCATGTGTTTTTTTCTGTGCATTAGACATGATACTGATTCGCAGAATCATCTTTAATTTATATATTTTCCTCCAGTTTATAATACCGCACACTGAAAAAAATACTAAGTAAAATGTACTTCATTTTTCTTTTGCAAGTTTTTGCATGTATATTAAAAAAAATTCACATATGGAATTAAGTACAATCTACTTAACTATGTTAAGTAAAATCAACAAAGAAAATAAGTAACTAAATTCAAGCCAGTAACAGTTTAACTAATTTCTACTAAGTTAAAGATTACTTTGCAGTCCTCTGTTTTCAAGTACATTTTACTCAATACAATATAACACTGAATTAAGTCATGCTTTTAAAGTGTATATTTAACTTAGAACATCCAAATAAATAATACAGTAGATACTGTGTAAACAACATAATATAGCAGTGATGTGTTACCCACCCGAACACAGAGACCTCAATGGTACACAATACACAATGACAGTAACATTCTTTGAATTATTTTTGAATATGAATGTGGAATGAACTCCAGATGTCACAAAACAGCAATTTACTAAACCTAACAACAAAAGCAATGATAAAACAGTGTAAATACAGCCGGAAAACAGTGAAAAATGCAACCTTATTAATTATTCATGCTCCAGTGCATGATGGGAACACCAGTATCAGAAAGTAAAGTAGGTTTTACTTAATTTTATAACGTTGATATTTATAATTTAATTTAAAGCTTAAATTGAGTACTAATTTAGAATTTTTTTTTTATTTTTTTTATTCTTGCCTGAACTAAATGATTTAGGTACAAATTACATTTGTTTTTTCTGTAGTATTAAGTTTTTTACGCATTTGGTTTCACAGGAAGACACAAACATTTGCATAAGCTTAAGCATTATGCCCATACCACTAATCACATAATACCTCCCAGAAGGCCATATAAACAGACAGGCAGATTATATTAGATGTTAAATGACACCTATATAGAAATGTGGTTTATATTTTGTCTGTCATGTTCTGTTTAGTTCATGATTGTGGACTAAATTGATGGCTGTTCAACCAAAAGACCAAAGACTGCAAATACCAAGAGAGATTACTTGCATAAGAGAAACTGCAGTGCACCATATGGTGGAAAAAGTCCCACCTTCAAAATAAAAGAGCCAATCACCAGTTGGTAAAGTCATCAAGTCACTGCAGCTGCTGTTAGAAGCTCCGGTTCCCATAGAAACAGTCAGTGTCCTGAAATGTATGTTTGGACTGCACATGCGCCTTGGCTGGATCAACCTGAAATATATGTTTTTTTTAATGCTATTTGAGGACATTTTTGGGTCAGTTCATGTCTTTTTTTTTTAGTGCAATGCCAACATCTGCCAACAGTGCAATGCCAACGTCTTTTTCGACAATATGTTACACTCGGATTTACTTCACAATATGGAAGAAAGACAAAGTTCTGTAATGAAATTCTGGATGGCACAGGCTGATAAGTTCTTAACTCAATTTGCTTGCAATCAAATTATTCTCTATAGGGCACATCTGATTGATTCCTGCTGTATCAGTAGCCAATGAACTTGTGTGCTCAAATTTCAAATACTTGGTTAGCATTTGCTGTAGCAGTTGCAGCGTGCTTTCAGACACTCCACCTTCCCCAGCTCCTCCTGTATAGATCTGCTACAGGTAATTAATGTGCGCTATATTGTACAGCAGCAGCTTGTCTTGCATGCATTGGCAGTAGTAAGTTTTACTACTTGGGTAGTGTAATCTATTCAGCCAAGACCAGAAATATACAAGTGGTACTCACTGCAGAGTCAAATGACGACCAGCTCCTCCTCTCTGGAGCTCTAAAGGGGTGGAGGGATAGAGTTGTGGGTAGGGTTAGGGTGTGGTTGGATATTCTAGCTCCACCCATTAGGCCAAAATTACATTCGCTCCTCCTCGCTATCCATTACCATGCCAAACACTCAGAGAGTTGTCATGTCAGAAATATGGATTTGAAAAGAAGTTTTTGAGATTTCAGTATTTCTCCATTCATGCAGATATAACTTGGTCTTGCATGCTCGAAATAGCTGTATACTCATAGACAACATCAGTTTCTCATAATTAGTTTTTACTGTTAGCTAAGGATCCCTTTTTGGCTTGTTGGACCAACGTCTCAATGCTAAAGATCGATATGAAGCAGGGAAGCATGTTTAACTTCAACTCTGTCTTAATTGTGAGTTATTGATTTGCAACTTAATTAGACTTTGTGATCAATTGTGGTGGGGGTTTTTCTTAGGATAAGGATCTGTACCTCTGTAGATTCAACAGAACATGTAGAGATAGCCAGGAAAATATGTATTATTTATAGAAAGTTTGCATAAATTGTTATGGTAATGGTTTTACGACTGAATTAAATACCATATTTGATTGACTGGAGAGAATTGTCTTATCAGACTAATTGTCTCCGGTTCCCTTTGTTTGCATGTGGCACAAAACATATTTTCTCTATTTTTGAATATTCTGAATCATGGCGGGTCTATAGGGACAAATTACACTGTTAAGAACTACGATTGACACCAACTGATGGAAAGGTAGAAAACAAGTGAGTCAAAGATATGTGTGTTTGGCATTTTTTAAAGGCCTAAAACCCCCATCTGTCTCTCTCGCTCATTCCATGTTCCCGCCGGTATAATTGTCTTTCCATCCCGCTGCCTGCCGCTGGATGTAGGGCTTTCAGAACGTTACCGCGGTAATACTGATTGATGGAGTCGATACCTCGCCAGGTTCCAGAACATCGAACACCCCCGCACACAGACATGACAAATTTCAGGGAACAAATTATTATCGCTTGACTCATGATAAATTCCTTCAGGGAAAATAGAAATATTGTGAATACTTATGAACTTTGCCTGCCATATGGCCATTCATTTGGTACGCTCATATAGAAGAGGAGGAGAAAATAAAGACAAGGTGAAGAGGTGGAAACTCTCACTGATGAGGATGGATAAAAGAGAGAGATGGAGGGTATTCGACGGGTATATATATACTGACGAACAGCTATTACTTCTGAACTACATCTAGTCTTTGATCCACATTTTAAAAAGCAGTCGAAATACTTCTACACTGAAAAAAAATAAAAATAAGGAAAATTAAGATAAGATAAAGATAAAGATACCAAAATACCAAAATACCAAAAAAGATACCAAAAGATAAAGATACCAAAATAAGTAATTTTAACTTGGCTAGTAAAAGGTTGAGTAATATCTATTTAGTTTAAGTTCCCTTTGCAATACACTTCACTCAAACAATATAACATTGAATTAAACCACACTTTTAAATATATGCTTCACTTTGAAACATCTAAGTAATTAATACAATAAAAATTGTGTGACACTGTACCTATATGTCTGAAGTTACATGTCACATGAAGGAAGATAACTCAATACTTGGCAGACAATACACAACGACAGTAACATTTGATGGATCGTTTTTGTGTTTGAATGTGTTATTTTCAGTAGAAAATTAACTCCAAATGTCAAAAAAATGGCAAGTTACTAATCCCAACAACAAAAGCAATGATAAAACAGTGTAAATACAGCTATAAACAGTGAAAAATCAACCTCATTAATTATTCAAGGCCCAGTGCATGATGGGAACACCAGTTTCAGAAAAGTTGAGTAATTTTACTTAATTGATATTTACGCTTTCATTTCTACACGGTTGAATTGAGTACTAATATAGAATTTACTTAGTTTTTTTTATTCTTGCCTGAACTAACTTTTTCATGTAATTACATTGTTTTTTCTGTAGTATTTACTTCACCACAAAATCATTTTTATCAGTGTACAACAGTTACTGTATGTAACAGATACGTTCGCCTCCTCTAATAAAAGGTGCAGGAAACTAAGAAATTAATCTGATCTGCTACATAGACATGTGGGTTAAAGAAAGAGAGCGAGACACACTGTGGTTGCTTCAGCCCAAATGTGACTATAGTTGACAAGCATTAAAAATCAATCAAAACAAATTAATGGCTGACAGCAATAGCTGAGTTTTGTTAAATGGAATTGGACTTGGTTGCAAAGCAGTCATGAGGCTAATAATGAATGCCAATCACCACGACTGTCAATCATTGGCTCTCTCCAAACCTCAGAAAGCAGAAGGGTAAAGATGTATTTGATGGGGCCCAAACGATTGGCAGATAAATACTGGACACCCGTGGGATCACAGTGGAAAACTGTGGCGGTTTCTGAACCCTAAAGCACAAATCAACAACTTTTTAGTATGATAGTACCTCCCAAAGCACCATAACGTCATGTATAATGAAATAGAACAAAAATTCAAGATATAGAAAAGTAAATATTTTAACACTACAAAACTTGTTTTATTATAATGAAGAAACCACTGTCACCACTGTCATACTGCCCTGAATAATTATGGGATTGTTTCCCCCCAAAAGTCAGTCTCTTCATCAACCGTTATATGATTAGCATTTTCAGACAGACTATTCTTCAGTAACAGTAAACAAGTCTGTACAAATTATGCACAAACTAAACTATACAATCACTTATAAAGATTCATTACAATTTAAAGGGCCATTCACACAACACATTTTTGTGTAGAAATGCAAGGACAACAAAGTTTGTTTTTTTCTAAAGCTGCACTTCTTTTAACTTGAGCACAGTGTTTTTAGAATGGTGTGCCATGTGTGAGACGCTGCAAAAGATGTGAGACATGAACACAATCGAAAAACAGTACAGTGTGTCAGTGTGAACAGCTTCTAAATCTGTATTTGCCATACCTCCAACTTGAAGTAGACTTTTAAGTTGTGTTCATGTTTGCTCAATTCGTGAATATGATGACTTGTACGCACCAATAGCAGTACATGATACATTCATGCTGCCTTCAAAAATGTCTAGAGGAAGCCATCTTTATTTACACAAACGCTGAATTGCATTTTTAGGATTTGGATGTCATTAAAAGCTGGAATATACTACACGGTCAATTTTGACTGCTCAAAATCTGCAACAAGCGTTGACTCATCTAGACTGGAAATTGGGAAAAAACGTTGAGTGTATTCCAGCCTTAAAGGGATAGTTCACCCAAAAATGAAAATTAGCATATGATTTACTCACCCTGAAGCCATCCTAGGTGTATATGACATTCTTCTTTCAGACAAATTTCAGAAGGAGTTACATAAAAAAATGTCCTGGCTCTTCCAAGCTTGATATGCGTTTGTGTAAGAAAAATATCCATATTTAAAACTTTGACTAAAATAACTAGCTTCTGGCAGACGGCCATACGCATCGATTTACGCCAAAAGAGTAACATTTGAACTTGATGTACAACGTAATGACGAACGCAATTGCCCAGCCCTGTTTGTTTGAACCGAGGCGTCAATTGCCGTCATTACGTTGTGCGTCAAGTTCAAGTGTTACTCTTTTGGCGTAAGTCGTCTTGCGTACGGCCGTCTGCCGTTCACAGCCATTCACTCCCATTATCAAGCTTGGAAGAGCCAGGACATTTTTTAATATAACTAAGATTGTATTCGTCTGAAAGAAGAATGTCATATACTGTACACCTAGGATGGCTTCAGGGTGAGTAAATCATGGGCTAATTTAAATTTTTGGGTGAACTATCCCTTTAATATGAAAAAGTATTTGTGAGATGCTGCATACCTAGTGAGGTATAGTCAAACATTTTGCATGCATTACCTAATAATTAACAATAATAAAGAAAATGGTATTGTGAGGGTTATAAAAAAAAGAGCAGAAAAACAGGAGATGGACAAAGTCAAAACTGAAGAGACAAAACCATATCATGCTGTATACAATACAACAGTCACTCCTGATTTCAGCCGTCATACCATCACTTTTCAAACCCTGAATGTGATATAAGAGTCTACGTGGCAACAGGCAAGAATGCTGGGAGGCCATATGAGGTAAACAAAGGTGCTCTTTTAGCGTTGATGGATTTGCGTATCATGCCTTCTGCACTGTTTATGCTGTGCTAGCACCTGAGCTGACGGCTCGCATTGTGGAGGTGTTGGGCCCTCATATATTTATCCGGGGAAATCACTGGCTGAGAAATCAATTAGTGCCTGTCTGTGTGAGTATCGCACACCTGCCACGGCCAAGCAGGACGCTTCCTGTTCATTAAATCAGTTCGCCTAATGATCTCAATCGTTTGGCTGTCTCAAGCAATCGCCTTAATGCCATACAAAAAGTGAATGACAGGATGAATGAGTGAAGGGAATTAGAGAAAGAGCAAAAGACCATAAGGACTGATTTCATCCTTCCACATACAGTTTTTGAGCCAGTCACCTGATATATAAAACTATGAGACTAATTATTCTGAAGACGCAGGAAAATGATGCCATGACAAGCTAACAACACTGACGTGAAAGACAGACTGGGAAAATATAGTCAATTTCATGGTTTTACAAGTCTTCCACAAAAAAAAAATGGGGGGGGGGGGGGGGGATGGGGTGGGGGGAAGGGGGAAGGGGGAATGGGGGGGCGGAGGGGGAGGGGGAGGGGGGGTGTTAACCAATCAGATTTGAACCAATCAGACAGGAACGTAGAACGTTGAGAAATGTCTAAATTTATTGCTGCACCTTTAATGTATAGTTGCTGTGTAGGCGTTTTCTGGAAACCTACATTATGTACGTAGGTGTATTCTGGAATAACACACATTCAATTCCCTTTGAGACCATTAAGATGTGTAACATGGTCCATCTTGCAGCCAAGATTAGATTGTTTCCAAACTTAAATATACAGTAGCGTGAACTCCACCCACGGATTTCCCTAATCACAAAAGTAGACCTACAGTATTAATACAACAATGTTTACATATATCTTATAATAAAAAGACACCATGCCAAAGCTTACCTTTTTTGGGAGCATCTTAGACTCAAGACGTACCTTCATCAGCAAAGATTCAGCCCATGTTCTTCTTTGCCTCAAACAGCAGTATTGCCTACATTTTTTATGAGGTTGGGATGTTAAAAAAAGTCACTAGAGGGTCCTGAAATAGTTTGCAGTGCACATTACAGCACATATTAGCTTGGAATTCATTAAAATAATTAAACATGAACGTAAGAGACACTGTTTTGTTTGTAAGAGGAATGCTCTGTATTATTTATGGCGTAGATGACCTTTTAAATTTAATGTATGCGTTTACTGCACCTAAAGGCATGTACAGCAGGGTTCAAGTCTTCTTGTCCTGTATTAACATGAAGTTAAAGCTCACAGATCTTGTAAAGGTCTCATGCCAATTACTGGGGGTCATGAAGTGAGTCATACTAGCTCTGTACAAGCACAAAAGATACCTTTTTAGGAGGGGTGTTTTCTCTGAGGGAAAAATCTGATGAGAAAATAATCGGCAAGACAAAAAATATTTAATAAATCATTTTAAAAAGTAAATATTAAAAATTCTGAACTCAAAAGGTGTCTAAAGTCATTTTTTCAAAAGTGACTAAAAAGTGACTGTCGAACAGTGACACCAGATACAGATAAGGATTCAGAAGAAGGCAATGTCTCTTTCTCCACCCTCAAGCTTATTGCGCTGTCATTGATATCCTAAAATCTGACGTGAATGTAAGGGTGCTAATGGCGAAATTCAAGTGAAAACTCACATGTGGTGCCTCCACTGCTCTGTTACTGGCTCATCACTGTGTCAGATGGATAATGTCTTTCATATTCATTTTCGATCCACAAATCGCCTGGAGGGGTCCAACTGGCAGAAACTTAAAAAAAGTATTTACAAATAGTTTAGAAATAAACAAATCTACCAAAATAAAATCTACAAAATTATTTAAACCTAAATTATTTTACCGCCTTGAAGCGATCTGTATTTTTTAATAAATAAATATTATATTCATTAACTATAAATGCATTTAATTATAGCAAAACCCGTTTATTGAATTAAGCCATGTCAGCGCCAAAGGCTAATTAAGGTACTCTATGAACAGAATAGTTTAAAATACATTGATCATCAATCAATCAATAAATAAAGTCTTACATCTCTGCAAGAAAAACCTGATATTTGCTAAAAACAAAATTCCCTCATGGGATGTTTTTAAAAACTTCAAAACGGTGAATGCATTGAGTATTTCAAAGTGAGCTTCTGAAAATTTCTTGTGAAAAGTGTGTCACAGACTCTGTAATGGCTTCAAAAGCTCGGTGTCTGTGAATAGCCAAAGGTCAATATTAAAGATCCCATTCCCGGCAGACATTACAGAAAAGACATTTCCCAGAGCCTGAAACATCTTTGAGTTTTATTGACCCGCATAGTTTGTGTCAGCAAACTCATTACCTGACTCCGCGACAGTCTTCCATGCGGAGTAAAATGCTGTGCTGTCAGGTGGTGGTGTTGATGGAGAGAGACCTGCGAAGCTTTGTCAACAAGGCAGACAAGTGCATGGATGGATGAGAGGAAGCGGGCCACCCCAGAGGAGTGTCAGAAGAGAGAGTCGTCAGTGTCACTCCGCAGAGAGAGCAAGACGAGCATTCCTGGCACACGCTCAGATCCCTGCTGAATAAATACACAGAAAAACAAAGAATTACCTCATTGTACACATATCATTGATCCAGGAGTATTTCACCACCCAAGACAACCAATCTATCCCAATCACAGTGTGCACATGTGACAGGGGATAAAGCCTGTTTTGCTTCCATTTCATTAGCAATAGGAAAGAGATGAAAGGTGCCAGAATGGAGGCTGAACTGCATGCAAAGCTTGTGCAATTTGTCAAAACGTGTGGTACAACAGAGCTTACTGAAGGAAAACACTGTATCCCACAATACAATGTGCTTGACTTGAAGGCCAGAAAAAAAGTAGACTTTTTTTGTCTGTGAAATTTCACTAATGTGACTGCACCTTCAGGCTGAGTTCTATTCATAATTAACTATGGAAAAACATTTTATGGAGAATTAAATGGCATGTTATTATGCTAATTTATCACTTTTATGAGCAACACAATATTTATGATAACTGCCTCAGATATTCACTTGCTAGCACTGAGCAGAAGCGGTAGTGGCCATCATTCTATACCGTATTTTGTGTGTATAGAAATCGCCTGTATATACACGCAATCAAAGCTTCACACATATAGAGCTTGGGGGTAGACGTTATGGAATGGTGCATTGTGGGTAGCGGCGGCCATTTTAGAGGCAACGCAAAAGCCGGTTTGGAATAAGGTAATAACATCGCCGGCCAGTCTCCACCGGCACCAAGAAAGAAAGAGAAAGAGTTATGGACCGTGACAAAAAAAAGTTGCCTATACCGTATACTGACAAACTTAATAATGAAGCCAAACAACGCTACTTAAAAAAATTGAGATTATAGGTGGAATCGATCCCTATGAACAAAGTATGGAGTATTTATGAAAGTTTACCAAGCCTCAGTTTCCGTGATTTTTCCCCCTGGTCTGTGGAGTGAGCGCTTACACCTCCGATCCAGGGCCGGATTAACAATTTCCTGTGCCCTCGGCAACAACATTCAAGCCCCCACCACACACACACGCAATTTTTTTGTTTATTAATAAATAAGTGTTTTTTTTTTGTCACAGTCGGCTGCAAAGATGAGATTGACGATGTTGACTCGTGATCTTCGCTGTAGTGAACGCGCCAGAGAGAAATGCACATTTCATACGGATTAGATAAGCAGAGAGCAGTCTGTTTTATTTCGTTTTGAATTGTTTGTTTAAAAGTAGACATTTCGATATAGATATATTTTTCAGATCTGTGAAGCAAGTAGGCTACCTTATATGCTGAGTTTCGGTTAATTTATGAGAGACCTCCAGTTCACGCGCTGGCACCTCTCTGCATGACCTGTCGATCATGAGACCATTTTCCAAAAAATAACCTAAATTAATGACCAAATGACCAACGTTACCTACTGCCTACTATACGCTACTATACAGTACATCTACTTTTGTACCGTGATTCCCACAATGCATTGCGACGTGACGCAACGATCCCGAACTCTATTGGAACATGTAAAATCCCCTTAAGAGTTAAGAGTTGAAAATTTTTCAACACAACAGTAGAGCCTGCGGCTAATTGATTCTGATTTAGTTTGACGAATCTCTCAGGTCATCAAATGCCATTTGGGTCATACTGAATCAGAAACATTATGTATATCCAGCTTTTAAATATTGGTGCAAAACCAACCTACATTTTCTCCGAGACCCAATATTATGCAGTGGATCCCGCTGATTAGCCCTATCGCCATCTCTCAAAACATCATACTGCTTCTCTCCCTTCTCCTTCTGAGTTCAAATGGTATTGTGCTGCCCAGGCCTGGATGAGAGCAGACATGCAACTATGGTAACAGAGATGAGGGAAGACTACTATTCAAAAGCCTTTTCCGTCCCAACTGTCAGCAGAGAGTAAAGGCAGCTGTCGGACTGAGGTAACAAACCACTCTTAGTTCATTCCACAAATACGGTCGCCCATTAGGTGGTAACAAGCCCGTCTCACCATTCACTCCTTCCATCAATGGCTATGCCTTTCAGGTCACTTCTGGAGCACTAAGGCCTTGGGGTTGCTTGAGTCCTTTGTTGCTAGCACAATTAGTGAGGCTCCCAGTGGCTTTTGCTCCCATGTGACCGGAGGTGGAAATAATCTCTCTTTTCTCTGATGGCCTTGTAATGGTTGAGCTCAAGCTCAGTGTCTGGTGGTCAGACCTCAGGAAATGGCAAGACATTGCTGGGCTGTGGGAGTAGCCGAGGGGCGAAGAGTGCTGATAGCACTTTCATTAGCATGGAAAATGCTAATAAATGTGAGGAACCATTTGAAGACGCACCTCCGCTCAAGTTTCCATGGACAACCAAGAAAAACAGTTAGGGATTTTTTTTCTGGCCAATGTAATAAGACATTTCAGTTAGACAGGACAACCTGATCTCAAGGTAATTTGTACGTATTTTTAGCCTGGGTTTCCCCATGCTGCCTTGCACGCAGCGCGATTTTATTCACGCTGCTAGGCAGCCTGGATACCATGGACCAGATTTTCCCCTCAAAAAGGGAACCAATCACAGAACGGGGAGGGAGCAGCAAGACGATGACGACGTCAATGCGACACACCGAAGGAGTTTGTTTATATCTATGGATCCAACATGGCATCAGACGCAAAGTTACCTTTCGATGCAGCCTTAGATAGTGTTCTAAGTAGTTTAGAATGCAAGTTTATTTCGTCTTCTTCCTCGTCAAATTTCTGCCGCTCTACATACGTCATCTGGTATAATTGAAACGATTGACTATGAGCTACGTACAGGCGCATTTGATAGACATTCGCAGCGCCCAATAAACGGCTCTGGGCATTCGTAAACCACGCCTCAAATACGAGAAAATGAACATATGGTTCCCAGACCACGTCTCAATGAAAAAGAGGTCTGACGTTAGCCAGGCTAACGTATTTTAGGTATTTTGGGTGGCTAATTCGTACAAAATTGTACAATTTCAGCAGAAGGGGGCTTCAAATACTGTTTTTGACAACTGGAGTCCTTGTGGTCAAAAAGGAACCACTGCATTGATGTGCTATATCTACCATAGCTTAAAAAAAAAGGTCAAAAATACATTTCAATCTTGAAGTAAAGTCGGTTGTAACTGACTCACACTGACTTTTAAAAACAGTTAATTTAGATGTTACCACAAAAGCTGGTTTATAGTGGTTAGTGCTGGTCTAGCTGGTGGACTAGAATTGTCTTGCTGTTCATAAATAAATGTAGCTCATGAATCTGGTCATTTAGCATGGTATTATTTATAGACCAAAATATTATTGCTGGTTAAGCTAGTTAGAAAGTCTGGTACAAACACCAGTATCTCATGCTGGATGATCAGCAACCCAACCCAAATACCATATGTTGGTTAGCTGGACTAAACCAGGGCTGCATCTCCCAAAAGCATTGTAAGCCTAAGTTGATCGTAGAGACCATTGGTGGCAATTGTTGATCAACTTAGGCTTACAGTGTTTTTGGGAAATGCAGCCCAGCTTAGTACTAAATGCCTGCAAAAATGTCTTGTTGACTCAACCCTTTTAAATGTTTTTCATTTTTAATGGTTTTCAATACAGCTATTTTAGATATAGGCTTAAATGCGAATTGAAATGTCCATTTGAGAAATCTCACGTACAGTAATGAGTAATTAAGTGAATAATAAATAGACTGGGGGAAAGCATTTAGTTATAGCAGGTAATTAAATGCATTTTATATTGACTTAAAAATGTTAATAGCATTCATTTAATGTGCTATGAATAATCAGAGAACAACTTCCTTAGTGTACTTTGAAATTATTTTTGTAGGACGGACATTCCATTCACAAGTGTTTCACCTGAAAGACTGAACAAAAATTCTTAAAAATACATCAGATTTATCAAATAAATACTGTACTAAGACCTAAAATTGGACAAAAAAAAATCATTAAATATGTTTTTAACGTTAGCTACACTTGAGTGTACTAAATTACTTTTGGCTAAATACAGTTGAGGGAGCCTTTTGGAGCCTCCCCCTCAGGCATGAACGAGGTCTGTTGGTGTACATTTGTTTATGTAGGCTACTGCACTTTGTACTTTTTAAAAACGATATATTATTGTTGGGTGTAAGACTTCAGCCATACATGTTTAACTACTGTTTTACGCTATGGTCAAGGGACAATATTACTTTGTGTCAGGATAACAAATACAACATAAAACAAAACATCAATACAGCACTGAGAAATTTCAGAATGTAATTAAAAAGCACGTACCTGTCATGCGAGCTTGAAAAGTGTTGATACGTCCAAAACTTAAGTCATAATTCATCCATGTACCATTCAGAGTTTATGATGCATGCTCGATTAATACGCACAGTCAGGCCACTCTTGAACTTTCATGTTAGGCAAAGAAGAGCGCCGTAATGTCACATGTGCGAATATTCGTCCTCACAGGAGGCTACATTTCTAGACCAACAGGGAAATGACAGAAATGTTTGACTAATGAAACGTGAAGCCAATATACAATTGTCTTCGGTTAAAATCAAGCATCTACATTTGGATTCCTCACAGTATTATATGCCAGAAGTGCCAAGGGTTCATGAACTGCAACCAAACTGTCCTATTTAGTCTCAGAAGGTGATCAGGTTATGGATGTTTTGTATATATATATTTTTTTTTATATATATATATAATGTACATCATACTTAAAAAAAATGCTGAATTATGCACAAACATAACGTAATTTTCTTTCATTAGTCAATATGGTGTCAACACCATTGGCCCATTTTTCATTAATACCGCTAATGTGTGAGCTATGGTTATTTATAATAATTTAAAATTGTGAGGGGCCTCAAATTTCTGGATCATGGATGGCCTACTAATTGCTGCAAAATAAATTAATCTTATGATAGGGTGTGGGCAACAAAAGCCCTGAACAATGCCATGATCTGTTATGTGTGAGACTGAGTAGGAGAGAAAGATACAGCCAAAGGCAAATGACAAGATGAGGAAGATATTGATTGTTACATCTTATTTTAACCCTCAGCATCCATGGTGCACAGATACAACACATTCCCATTGAACATTTTTGTTTCACTGCCTCTCAGTCTCCATTGCTGGCACAATCAGAGCCTGAAGTCAAGTTGTGCTCAATCACAAAAGGCTGTTCGGAGGTAGACAGTTCTGTACACAGTATTTTGTGAATATTTGCAAGAAGAGGTTTACACAGAGATGATGCATTCTCTATGGCTCACTGCAGGCTTGTTTTGACCAACCCCTCATACTTATACAATTGCTTATTCATCCTGTAGAAAGCTTGATAAATTGATAAAGCCATATTCAAAATTAATGTTTAATTTGGTTGACATATCAGAGTTATAAGAACATTAATAATATAGACATTAAACCAAAAGGTTGAGTGCATTTAAGTGCTATACTGACGTGGTAATTACTGGCTCAGTACATGAGAAAAAACATTTTGAGAAAACAACCTTTAAATATATGTATAATTGAAACCTACAAATACAAATAGAAAAAGTGTAATAAAATAAACACTTAAATTTTTAATCCAAAATATTTTGGAGGTTTTCTGAAAGAAGCAAAATAGCCTAAAGTCGGAAAAAACAATGGTTTAGGCTGTAGCATCTTGCCTTAAACAAATCCTCAAAAAAAAATAAAAAAAAATAAAAAAATAATAATAATAATAATGAAAATAAAACAAGAAATAGTGAAAGTTTAATATCAGAAATATATATATATATATATATATATATATATATATATATGAACTGATTTGTTCACATGTGTGATTCATTTGCATTGCAAAGTAGTGGGAGGTGTGAAACATGAGTGTCCGTGCAGGATCAGACCCAGGAGATCCTCCCTAAAGCATTTCTGCATGGCCCTAATAAGGCCTGGAGACATTATGCAAATACCAGCTAATGTGCCACACATCAGGGATGAGCACTGCTCTCTGTCACCCTCCCCCAGATGCCACAGATCCGATGATGGGAAAACTGCAGAGCAAAATCAAATGTACGAAGCATGTGAACAATTCAAAGCTTCATGCAGAGCGGGAGAGCAAGACAGACAAAGCAATGACTCTGATGGAATTTCAAGGGCCATTCGGAAGTGATGGCTCTTTGTACACTTTTTTTGCGCATCACAATTAATTGCTTTTATTGCTGTTTCCATGGAAACGGCAGAACACTTTGAAGCCATTACAGATTTTCCTCCAGCCCTTCGGAATGGGGTTGGGGATTGGGGATTGGGGGTTGGGGTGGGAAACTGATGTCATGGCACTGAGTTTAATAAACTATAAATGCTGCATGTATATAAACATACAGACCTTTTCCAAGCCTCAGAGAAGCCTTGAAGTAATACAGAGAGGACAGAAAAAACGAATACGCTTGATAACAGGTGGACAATACAAAAATACATAGAATGCATTACACGGGATGCTCATATGAGCATGCTCACACAATGATATTAGCGTTGAGCGTTGAGCATATGGCCAATGATAATACAGAAGTAGGGATGGGAATCGTCAATGATTTCTTTAACAGTTCTTTAAGTACTTTTAAGGAATTAATAGGAAAAAAGAAATGCAATTCCATTCCCAAATGATAGTAACATCATTTGGCAATTATTTTACTGTTCTTGAAAGAAGTCTTTTATGCTCACTAAGGCTGCATTTATTTGACCAAAAATACATTAAAAACAGTAATATTGTGAAATATTCTAAAAATTTTAAATAAATGTTTTCTATTTTAACATACCATGAGCATGACAAATGGACAATTGGACATTGGAATGAATGTATTACATAGTACACTATGTAATACATTCATTCCAGTGCTAAATTTTCATCAGCCTTTACTTCTGAAGTATACTTTGCTGGTTCCGTTCAGTCTCCTAGCTCCGCCACTTCCCAGGCTCTGCCCAGTTCCTCTGCTCCTCTTCCTTTGCTGGTTCCACCCAGTTATTTTCCTTCGCTGGTTCCGTCCAGCTCCCTGCATGGCTCTGCCTCATCTTCCTGATCCCCCGGCTCTCCTCAGCCCTCCTGGTCACCCAGATCTAACGTGGACTTAGGAGTAGTGGCCGCAAAGTCTCAACCTTCTTACTCCATTTTGGCCCTCCAAGCCCATTAATCCACCTTGGCCTTTCAACTCATCAGCTCCACAGTGCCCTGTCATCCCCCTGGCTTCACTGGGCTCCCACATCCTTCCGACTTCTTCTTTGCATGTCATCCCCCTGACTCCACGATGGGCTTCCGGGTCTGCAGCTACACCTAGACCCTCCACTCCTTCGGCTCCGTCGGGGTCCACCATTCCTTCAGCTCCAACAGCATCCTCACTCCCACCGGCTATGCCGGCTCTCCTGGGATCCTTTTCCCTGCCTGAACATTGCAATGTGTTTCTTGAGCCATTAAAAGAGCCAGAACATTAAAGTTAAAAGCCAAATATCTGGAGATTCTAACTCACCACCTCCTCTTTAATTCTCTAAATCCATCAATATTTTGTGTAATCCGCAACAGCGAAAATGGAGTTGAAGCAGATGGGTTAATTCTCAGAAGTCTCAGGGCTGCTTGCTGGCACACTAGGAGAACACTCTACTCTTATTGCTTTCCCTCTTTTTCACCAGAAGCGTTTTATTGTTATTGCCTAGAATCTTGGCATCCTTTGATGCACCTCTCAGTCATTTGAAAGGCTGGGGGAAAAGAATAAAAGTGAAAGATAGCTATTAAGGAGGACATATTGGAGCGGATGTTGAGAGAAGAATGAGAAGAAATGGTAGCACCCACAGAGGATGATGGCACAGTCAATCTCACAGATTCCCATGATAATGACGGTAGCGAGGTGATTGTTTCTTCAATTACTCCCAAAGCCTAGAGCAATTCCATCTCCATATTTTTTTTTTTTTTTTACTTGGTTGGTTTAATAGAAGCATTACACAGCATCTGAGAGAACAATACAGTGGTAATGAGACCCTGAACCACATGCATTAAAACCACCATATCCAGGCTATTAATTGAACAGTGGCTTGATTGAAGTGATGGAGAGACACACCTGTGTAAAAGTTAGATCTACACAGCAGAAGGTAACAACAGGTTTGTTTTTTCCCCACTGAATATAGGATAGATTAACCTGCAGTCAGAACATTGGCAATCTGCAGGCAACCTCTAAAGATTCACACTGATGCATTATGCATGGCACGGTGAATCATTTGAGATATGACAGTGAGTAATGTGCTGGAGATTGTCTGATGGAACATGAACGCAGGCCATGCTTAAGATATGCTTTTTAATATAATTTCTTCCAGGTGTTTTTTTTTCTAATGGCCTTGTGCCATGATGATCAGTCTAAACCTGACTTTAGACAAATATAAGTAAAATGCTGATAAACTGCCATAACCGTCTGTGCAGAGCACACATCAAATTGAAGGATACTGAAGAGAAATTATGCAAAAGGATCTAATTTCTTGGCATTAAGAATAGGGACCATTGTTCTGTCTATTAAAAAAATAGGTTTTTATGCTTTACTACATGTAATCTTTTTACTTTTTACCATTATTTTGAAGGAAAGTGGAGTGGAGGCAGGAAAGTATAACTGAGAGAAGGGAAATCGTCACAGAGTTGAGTTAAAGCATTTTTTTTAGCTCAAATAAGAATGAAAAAAGGGTTTTAGGTGCATTCACCAGCAATGAATAATGAATATGTTTATATTGTTTGACCATTTGCAAGTTTTATTTACCCTGTTGTTATTGTCATTTTTTGTCATATATTTGGTAACCTACTGTCTTGTGATATACAAATGCATTTGTTTCTCTGGTAAAATGAGCAGTTACATGTAAGTGATAGTTATTCTTGTCATGTTCCATGTTGAGGTCAGCATGTGGTTTTTAAAGCCAACTCATGGGTGTGATGATGTCAGCATTTTAAAATAATACACTTTTGCACAATTAACACGTTTCCAAAATGCATACATTTTCTTTACATATAAACTTACCCAATACCAAAAGCATGGATCTTTATAGACTTTTTTTTTTTTAAGTAAAAAAAAATATATACAGTATACAAATGCTTAAACACAGCATATTGAAAAGCATTTAAACATTGTGTGTTTGATTTCTTTCAGAGATTTCTTTTCTCTTATGGAGCTAATCAGACACTGCATGAATACGTTTATGTAGACTAGGCAGGGTTTAACCTGGAAAAAACATGTAGACGAGGAGGAAGAAACATAATTGGGAAAAGGACCATCACTGAGAGGAACAAATATCACAGTGTGTGCTGCTCAAGTGCTGGTTTGGTGCTGAAAAAAAGCCAGATTGGTCCCTACAACACTTATGTTTTTAGATGACCTCCACCAACAAATGGTGCCAGGAGCAGAACAGGTGGTAGGAAAAATTAGGACATTTGTGATTGCATGGGACAATGTAGCATTCCACCATTCAGTCTCCTTACCCCATTGAGGAATTCTTTTCTTGGAGGCGGAACGTCTTTGATCATCGGTCAGATGACCAAATGTCCCTCCTGGATGCAGAGGCATCTCAGTTGAAGACTGCCAGGGGTGGATAAGGCATGTCAAGCATTTCTATCCAAGGTGTAGCGATAAACAACATAAGATGTGATGTGGACGAGAACATGTGGCAAATGCTAGATAAAATAGATTAGAACAAGACAGTTCTTTTTTCTCTGTGCCTTTTTTCTGTCATTTTGTTTTATTTTTGCAAACTTTGAACCAAAGGACATGTATGTTTGTCTTTTTTGTTTTGTTGATCACTGGCAGCAATTTCATACTGCTAATAAAGCCTTTACTACAGCAAATCTGTCACTTACTGATTTTATTTGTACATTCTATGAAGTATTGATGACTCCTTCACTTTAAGATACTATGTTTTACAAATTCTATCTAATGGACCATGAATTCAAACAAAAAATATAGAGTGGTATAGAGCATGTAGTTACAGCTGACTGAAAAAAAAAAAAAAAAAGGATTTCATACTGTATGTTCTATACAGGTAGAACGGAAACATGACAAGTAACACTTTTTGTATTGCCACCAACTAGTTTCACAGTCATCGCGCTTGGTTGACTATATGTTCCTGGTGGATAGAAAACTAATACTAGTGTTTTGACCGAATTATTTGATTTTGAACTGGGTTAGCATTTATTTATTTTATTTTTTTTGCCTTTTGAAATTAAGAGTTTGTATTTATTTAACAAAATATGGTTTTGTGCAGAAAATTAACTATTTGGAGGTGTGTTGCTGTGTTAAGAGTTTAGAAAAAGTACTTGAAGTATTGGCAACTGCCTGTTAGCAATTGTAAAAAAAAAAAAAACTGTAATGGAATATTACAGTGTTTATTATAAATGATTTATCTGTGCAAGGATATGTCGCAATACATAAGACAAGATGATCGCAATTTCCATTTAATGCCGACTTTAAGTTCTGTGAACTCTTTTAAGCATGTAGTTCAAATGTTTAATGTGTGCTTCTGACTATTAACACGTGATCAAAGCAGGTTGTACAGTAGATTCAACGTATTTGACCTCAGGGAGGATCAGTACACCAGCTTTAAGGTGAAATGCATTCCAGTGCTCACAACACATCAAACCTGAGCACACCTGAGCTTTACAGTATGTGACTAAGAGTTGTCAACATGTTCACATATACTGGCATGTTAGAGTGTAAAGCAGGTCAGTGCTCCTCACCTGATACATCTGCTGCAGTGATGCAGAGAGAGAAGGACGTGGTTTGACTACCACTGTAACTGTTTTTTTTTCCATTTCAAGCACAGTTGAGCAGAAACCCTGTTTAAAACACCATGATGCATATGGCTTCTATAACTTATCACTTATACCGTGCTTCAAAATGCACTCTACTACCCCAAGCCCTTTATCAGCCACTACTGCTTTTCAAAAGTGTTATATATTTAAAATAGCCACCAGTGCTTTCTAAAGTAATAAATACTATAATTCTGGGTCTGCAAATTATGCAGCATGACTTTTATATTCTCGAAGAGAACTGTAGACTGGTTTTGCATTCGACTCCTGATGTGGACTGTGTAAGATTTCCAGAGGAAGCAATTATCTAGTGAGGCGAGCCCTTTAAAAAAAAAAAAAAGACTTTTGCTACTTTTATTGGGCAGAGCAGAGAGCACCAGGAAAGTATTTGAGAGAGACAGAGAGGGGGAAATTGGATCGTGGCACATCAGAGACCAGGTTCGAACCCGAGTCACTTATATGACCGCCACTGCTCAAAATGTCTGCGGCACCAAGCCTTTTATGTGTAGATGCAGACGGTGAGACATTTTCTCCTCCCCGGTAAGTTCTGTCTATATCAGCACTCAGTCAGTTGGTGTTGACTTCAATTTCCAGTTGAGTTGCAGAATCTGATAAGACCCTGTTTAAATTTCCCATAGAACAGCTGCAGCTCGGCAGCCAGCAGCTCAATGCCTTATCAAGGTCAGGAGAGCGTGGGGCAACCCTTACAAGCTTTCATCAGTGTTTTATCACATACACGGCAGCTGAAAACCGCACATATTTTGACTCACTTTCAAGTGCACTCACTGCTGCAGAGCTCCTTGGTTTGTTTCAAAAGCAATCACTGAATCACTCCTGTAATTGATTCACAAGCATCCCCTGGATTCCATTCTATTTTTATAAAAACATATGGGGTGCAAAGTGAACACCATTTTTACATTGCAAAAAATAAATTGAGAAAATCTAGGCATCATGATGCATTGAGACATCCTCTCAAATACTATTTAATAGCCAATTTGAACTGAATCAAATTCCATCAAATTGAATTGAATAATCCTTACATATTATGAATAAATGAGTATAAAATCTTAACAGAACAAGGGAATGGACCATTTAGTTTATGTGATTTGCATTCATAAAAAAAAAAGAAAAAAAAAAGAAGATGGTCCAGAAATCATTCTAATATGCTCATTAATTATCTTAATTATTCCAAACTCAAACACGTTCAAATTCCAGATAAGTTAATGCTGACAAACAAACTCATGTTGATTATTTGATGCAATTGTATTCTATGCAAATCAGTCAGTCATTTTGTAACATCTCATTCTGCTGGATCTAGTCCGTTACCCATGAGGGGTTTCATTTGTGCTCTGTCCGAGTTTGCCCAGAACAGAGCAGAACCCGCCAACACCAACAGAAACCGCCACAAATTCTCATTACTGTAAAACATTTATATGTGACAAAAAAGTGGTCCTGACTGCAATATAATACAGTATAATGGAAAATGGAAAAAAAAAAGCATTATTAAATAACAAAGTTAGTCTATATCACACATACGGACTGTGCTGCATAGCTATATTGCACAGATCCCCCCACAGGAATTTCAGAGTGACTATTGGGTTTTAGAGACAGACTGTAAGTCATGCTGTGATAAAAACCGTTGTCCTGAGTGGCTAGTTTACAGTAAGCTGCTGTATTGCCAAGCGTCGACAGCTGTCAGGACAGCACTGTGTAAATCAAACGGGCCGCTGATGACGAGGCTTTAAAAGCTCCAATAAATCAGGCATGAGTGTGACGGCTCGTCTGGCCCTCTGCTGCCACGAGGGGGACAGGTAATGGATGTGTCCCCCCTGGAAGGCCTAAACCTCAACGTCTCCACAGCAGCCTGAAGCTTTAATCATGGATGCACACAAGATAATATAAAAACAAAAGGTCTTAAGGATACTCGATAACATTATAAAGTTATAAGATTAATTAATTAATAAGATCCAGTTGAAATACAGAACAAAAAAGGAACTCTGCTGTAATGTGTGTTAATTTGTTGTTGAATTACTCTGATGAAGATGACTAATAGTTTTTCATCTCTGGCTCTGAAGCACACTGCTTCTCTGTCTTGGGTGCCAGTTATAGTAATTACCATGTTGGCAGGGCTTGCGTGGCAGCTTTCGCTGTGTTATGATTAACCAAATGTTTAGACTGTTGACCCAGCACAGTAATGCAGTAATGAGCAGAGGCCAGTGATGTTTTGGGATGTTTCTTTTAATTAGACTCTAAATTGCCTTTTACGATGCTGTACTGATTATGCTGCTGTCCCGCGAGCAGCTAAACGCTCAGTCAAACAATCTGTCTGTCTGTCTGTCTGTCTGTCTGTCTCAAATTACAGTTCTGCATCCTGTTTGCTACACTGGTTCAAATGAAATTCACATTCAGAAAATGAGTTTGAAAATTCAATTGTTAATGGTGCGCATCTCCGTCATATGTGTTTGGGAAGCAGATTGTGGAGCTCTGGCTTTTTTATGGTTGGTTAGAAACAAATTGGCATTGAAAACCACGCAAGTCTGCACAAGCTTTCTTTTTCTCAGATATCTTAAACTCATGGAAACCAAATAATTATCAATTAGCCTGGCGTTACAATCCTCCATCACTCTGTGGAGTTTAAACGAGGCTCAGACACAAAGGTGTGTGGTGTTTAAAGGCCCATGCTCTGTAGTTTGATGGATTCTGGAGGGTTCACAGGTTCAGTGGAATGGGCCTTATCGCAGCCTGCCAGCTGGACCAGAAAGAAATGACTCAATTTAATATCCATCTCAGCTGCGTGATAATAGGCTCTCTTCTGTCACCGTCCCCCACTCATTAACCCCTTGCAGTCTTTGTCTTTTGAGAGAGACACAGTTCTTTATATTCCTAGCAGGCATCATTCTCCTCCCATCACACCTATTTCCATTCTTCTGCTAACAGCTGAAGAGAACATTGTCTTTGCAGTGAGAGAGAAAGAAGCGGGGAAAGCATTTGGCTCACCTTGTTTTTGTTGTTCTCCATACTGTGGAACAAATAAGCTAATGTTCTCATGGTGTTAGGGGAAGAAAATCAGCCTCTTTTTTCACATCTTGCTCTGGAACATATTTTTTTTGAACCACACAGTAAAGGTTTTTGGTTTTATTATATTTCAAATAGTTAACTTTTGATTTTTATGTTTCTGCTCATTCCTTAGTTATTGATCCTTTTAGATATGTTACACTGTTAGCATTCTTATTTGCATAATAATGAGGTCAATAACTTTAGACAAATCAGACACATTTGAACAGGAAACTGTTCCTGCTGTTAACGAGTTTGCCAATATCAATGTTTAGTCATTATTATAATTATTATTTTCTGAGATGATAAAAAAAAAGTAAACAGCATGTGAAAATGTCTGGGACTATACAAAGCTCATGACTATATAATGAGGTAAGCACTTTATTTTATGATTGCTTGTCTGTTGCTGAACAACTCACTGCAACAACACTGTCCACACTGTATGAAACATTGCTTTAGCCACAGTTCAAAGTGACCTCAGCCCAGGGTTTATAAAGCCGATAACTCAGGGTTAAGTGCAAAAGCTGTTTTTATAGATGCAGCCCACACAGTTTTAAAAGCATTTCACAGCTGCATTCATTTTATATGGATCAGGTCAAAGCTGTGGCTTGTTTACAAACCTATGAAATATAGGCTACTTGAAATGAATCTTAGTACTCATCAGACAGGATCTAATCTCTTGGTGCAATCTAAAAATCAGAACAATACTAATGTAGTGAATAATTTGGGGAAAGATCAATGAGACCATCAATGGCTTTCTCCTCTATGTATTTGTCTAGAGACCCTGAGCCAGCACCTCCATTAATCATAGGTCTCCCGTCTGCTTATTTCGTATTCACAGTTTCTATTTGAACAAGTGATTAAAAATGATTAAAGTTAGCTTATACAATCAGCATAAACTTGAGATGATATAACAGGTTATGAATGAATCAACAAAACCTTTCTCCAACTATTATATGACGCTGGGAGACTGTTTCAATAATTATAGAGTCATTTATTTGCAGTTCTGTGACTTTCTGATCACAAAAAGTGGAAGTGAGGTGATTAGTTATTAATCAAACACCTACATAGGGATTAAAGCTGGGTGGTTGAAACTTTTCAAAGAATTAGCAAATTGACACTTCCTAGTTTCATTTTTCCATTATGATGTTGTTGCAAAACTCAAAAATAATCTTAATTATATAATGGTAGTTAAAACCCACAAAAATGTGATTTACTTTGTTCCAGACAGATAAACAGAAAATAGATTACAGATAAAATAAGCAAACCTCCAGTTTACTGCAGGGGTCAGAGTGCAGAAGGGTTTACTGGCTGCAGGCAAAACTACTCGACCCTTTGAACACGAAATGTTCAGCTCTGCGTTTAATACAGAAGAGAAAAATTCTGAAGAAGTCCACCTTAACATTACCATTACTATTACTAAAAGCCTTCCGTCATTTGACTGGGCTGACAGGTGTGGTAAGCCAGAGCCAGTGCAAGGGCTAATGTAATTTCATGCTCTGCAGCAAGCTCCATCAAATTCATACACGAATCCACCTTAGAGAGACAGACACAGAGTAGACAGACTGTAAAGCATTTCCACATCATATTACTGCATGCTCTTGGAACACCATAGAATTGAATTTTAACATATATACCTCAATCCATAGTATTTCTGTTTTGCCATTTATGCTCTGTTTTAATTAAAAGCAATATATAATATAATATAATATAATATAATATAATATAATATAATATAATATAATATAATATAATATAATATAATATAATATAATATAATATAATATAATATAATATAAAATGTGCTGAAAGCATTTCATTTAGAAGGGATATTACTATTATATATAATTGATAATAGCAGGAGTAAATCATCAGATGGTGCAGATGAGCAGGGCATACAGGTGAGAGCAGTAGTTGCAGTAGCCTGCTGTATTATGCACATATTATAACCTGCAGAGAATTGCACCATACAAATTGCATTTAACACTGATTTTGTTAGTTTGCGCTGGTACGAGATTTGCATAATTCCTTTTGTGAAATGGATGCTAATCTAACAAGTAAAAAAAAAACAAAAAAAACTATACTAACGGCTGCCACAATTCATTCTTAGTGAACACCCTCCAGCGACTATCAACTCTACTGTTGTGAGGAAATATTATCTCTATCCTTAGTCTTACACAGTCTGACTTTAAAAATGATGAAGACACATTCACTTTTTCTACTCGCAATGTGACTGTAAAATTGGATGGTTTATTTTAATGAGCTTTCCAAAGACTGGTTTCAGTGGGCTCTGGAGTCTGCAGGAGTGGGTTTTTATCATGAAATACCACAACAATAATGCATTAAGACTCAGATTAACACATTCCACTCTAGACATGATGTTCTGAGAGTGAACAGCTCTTCAAATTCTAGAGGATGGTGACAAATTGTAAAAGACTGGGAAGGAAGCTCTTCTTTTAATTGATCCTTCTTTATGTGCATACATGTGTAAAAGCCACGTGGGCTCAACCTAAAATAACACAGTGACACATGCTGATAAAGAACACACTGTGAATGTAACAGCAGCAGTTATGAATGATGCTGTGACTACAGCAAGAAAAGAACAAAACAGAACACTCTTACCAGGACTGATGAGGAAAACCTGCTCTTAATGGATTCATATGTCCAATGAAAAGCAGGAGCAAAGAATGTGTGACTGCATCAGATAGACTGATAGACAACCTGGCTTGCATGCAGCAAACATTTTTCTCAAAGATGGCCGACTTTTGATATCTGTGTGATGATGGGGTGCAGACTGTAACATAATTCAATGTGCAGTTTTTGGCATGTGTAGAACTATGTTTATCTTGTGTGGTTGAGTCAGACAAGCATGCATACTAATACAGGCGTCTATGTCGAGTCTTTATGAGACTACAAGTCTAATTGTCAAAGCTATAGAGCTAACTATCGAAACCGTTTACTTAAATGAATATTTTGGGGCTAAATTTCTGTACAGGGACCTTAAGTCTTGGAGACAAAAAAACAATGCTGAGTTTGGAACCACATATAGCATTCTATTCTTACTATTTCTGCCATAGAAAGATATGATAAAGGTACAGTATGCGGTGCTAGTGTGCTAGTAGTATACTAGCAAGTAGTATACTAGTATACTAGTATGCGGTTCTGAATTGAGCACAAGTGTGTTGTACACTGAAAAGTGAAGTCAAAACATTTCGATAGCCCCTTGGTGGTTGGCTGCAGTATATACGTCATAAACCCAGCCCGCTCCATGCAATCAAATGGGACATGAGCCAAACCCAAAAATCCAATTACACTTCAAAAAGAATCCAAAGATGTCAAAAAAAAAAAAAAGTCTTTACAATTCCAGTGATCAAATTCTAAATAACAACTGTATAAAAAAATACAACTGAAATTAAAATGTATGTAAAATTACAACATAAAAAATAACTTGCCCCAAACTCAGAATTCAGAACTATTGGTCAGAACTGGTGATATTTCACAGTAACATACGATCAAAAATATAAACAGAACAATTCCATTAACAAAATGTTCCACCAAACAGAAAAAAAAATCTCTCTATTTTTATAGACCATATAATTACACATCTTGTGCCAGACAGGTTCTTTATATGACTGCTTTTACCAAGTGTAGCATCTAAAATTCTCTGATAGCCAGGCTCTTAAAAGCACTGCAGTCATTCCATATCAACCCTCATCAACCCAGCTCTGCTCCGTCTGAACTAAAGTGCACATCTGTTTGTTCACTATAGTTCACCATCTAAATTGAGGCTCACTGCAGCCTCATAAGACACAAGAACCACTTTGCTGCATATGTCTGGCATGATTTATGGGCGTCACTTTCCGAATCACTTCTGAGAGTTGCACTCGCCATGCCTGACACCCTCTCCCTGCCTTCTTTACTTCACAATCTGATTTGGTACTTTACAGCTATGAAAAAATCACAAGATGGATTTGACAGCGCCATGCTAGTGCACTATGCAAACACATTACATGCTTAAGTGTGTCAATATTCTGCATTGTGTGTGTTGCCTGGTTCAGCATTCTTAGAGTCAGTGAGAGTGTGATTGTATGTTTTTTTATCTGAGCTCAGCTACTTTTTATTCACATCCTTTAAGGAAGTGGGTAGTTGAAATATTGTGGATTGGAGTGTTTTATGTGCATTTCATGTGTTTTTGGCAGACTAACAGCGGACACCTCTTTGAGAACAGAATGATATGTTTGATGAATAGGAGTATGTTTTTTCTTAGCAAGTTGAGTCATAAGTTCACTTACGGATCAGGGCCATCAGTTACTTTTCCTTACAGGCTGCTGTAAAAATCACCAAAGTTTTGTCCTGATGGAGGCCTTCATTCATTTACAGCACCTGGCTCTCTTTGAATAGTTTGGTGACATTTTTGACAGTTCTACAGTCACAGTGGAAATAAATAACTCTTAAGTATGGAATGAAACTAATGTACTCGTTGAAGAGACAGCCATTTATCACCTTACTCATGGGAAAGGAGATAAAAAAAATGCAATAATTTATCCAGCATGCTGAGTTATAAAGTGCCAACAACACCTCCACCCCTTGCTTTCCCTTCAATTTCCAAAATCAGTATCTTATCACCCACACTGTTCTGAGGCAGTGACATCAAAAGAGAAGCAGAGCTCTGAGACAGACTAATGAGTGAGGTTCGCCAATCAAACATGATTCAAATGAATTTTTTAACCTTCTCAGTGCATCATAATTTTTATTTCAGAAACAGTTTTTATATTGCAATTTGCAACTAGTGTTTAGTATTATTTACATACTAGTTTTTGTTAACTTAAAATATAATATTTTAAATTACCATTTATTTTTATATTTTTCATTTTAAAGTTTGAATCATTTTATTATGTCTGGTGCTTTTGTCATTATTATTAGTTTTTTTGTTATTTCTATTTATTCTATTATTTTGTATCAGTTTTAGTTGTAGTTGTAGGCTACTTCGACTTTATTTTATTTCTAATTTTCATTTGAGTTCTTTTATTAAAGTTTTTCCATCTAATATTTATATTTTATTTTATTTTTGATCTATTTTATTTTATTTTATTTTAGCTTTATTTGATATAACGATTTTGTTTTTTTTAGTTTTAGTTGATTACAGTAGCTGCATTTCCATTAGCCTTCAAATTGCGCAAATTGAAATTGTGAATTGAAAATATGCAAAACTCCCATATATCACAAAGAAGTTTCGCATGTGTTTTTCTTTAAATGACTTATCGCAAGAGGAAAAAAACAAACATTTTAGACGCATAACATCGCTTAATGGAAACACCGTCGTTTTGCAATAGTTTTTTTATCGACATTTAAAAATATAGCAAAAGATTTGTGCAAATCTGTAATGGAAACCAGGCTACTGATTGCACCTTGTGGATAAGTTCAGTAAAAGAGGAAAGAGTGACAATGTGCAGGAAGCATAAAATTACGCCAAAATGTTTCAAATTCTTTCCAAAGGAGCTGGTCCACTGCCACATAACAGCCAAATAGCATCCTAAAAGTTTCATTACAAGCAATCGTACACTTTAATCCCAACACATCAATTTGCATTGTTTTCTCTTTATAGTAGACTGTTTAAACATGGAAATTATTCTAAAATGATTCTTTCTCATCTTATTTTTCCGTCAACTGTGTTTATAAAGACTTTACAGACTTGTTTAATTCCTTTAATGAACTTGGTGCTAAATAAATGCATAAAACACTCTTAGTCTTCTCAGTTCATTCTTGGTGAACTGCCACCTAAACCTTTGAAAAGCGTGACTAAAATTGAAAACAGATTACTAAAATGTGCTATATGTGTTTGAATGAGATAGACCTGGATGTGCTTGTCTTGTCCTCACACATGGTGTTTTGCAGGACAGAACAGCTTTCCGTCTGATTCCTGTTTGCTGTGTGATTATCAAAGCTGGATTCCCCTCATTGCTCCACCAGGGAACAGGCCAAAGCATTAGCCATCATCAGACAGACATGATCACCTTACTTCTAAGCTCTCAGAGCCTTCTCTCAGCCAGATGTCATTCCTGATCTGCCCTTCCAAGTACACCTTATGCATTTCCCTATATGTAAAAAAGCAACAATACTGCTTCCCTAGGTTAACAAGCATAACTACACCAGATAGACCAGCATAAACCAAAATGTTCATGCTAATATAGGCTGGGGGGTTTTCTCAATAGGGAAAAGCAAGAGAAATTAGGAAGTGTTGCTCTAACAGTCTGACCTTGTGAAAAGCTCTTGATGTGCTATCACAGAATTGGGTCATCTTGCTCATTTTTCAGTTTTCAGCTTGTGTAATGTTTCTGTGACACTGAATAATGTTTCTGTTTATGGGAAAGAAGACTATGTGGGTTTATATTTTTTTTCCCTGGGGCCAAAATTGATTTCCTGAGGCACTATCCGCATGTGAGAAAAAAATTATGAATTCAGAGAAACCTGAAGGGCATGCTATTTTTTGCTTTTTCTTCTTCCTCTCTGTCTGGCTCAAAACCATTGTTATGTACAAAATCTAATATGTTGTACACTGTCAGAATTTCTTTTTTGCAAGAATTCTTTAGAAGTACAGTAGCTTGTCACTGAGTAGAGACAACTCTGTACCGTATGTACCACTAAGCATACTTGAATAATAACATCCACCCTTAACATAAACTATGAAACTTTAGGGGTAAATAAAGCTGTCCCTTTAAAGTTTCTGAATGTACAGTAAAACATGTTATATGCTAATGTGTTATACAATATATGAATAAATGAAGATGAAGAAGAAGAGAAACATGTTAAGAGAGAGAGAAAAAAACAACAACCTGGCTAATAAAACTAAGCAAATCACCTTAACTAGTCAGGCTTGCAGTGCTTGTACAGGTGCTGGTAATAAACCCAGGGGTGAGATCTGGTCAGGAGGAAGGGTTGATGACGCTGCCACAGCTTGTCAGCACTGACGAATTGACATCCCAGACAAAAAGCAAGTAGACATCCGAGAACAGTGATTCACCGAGACCACTGATGATGCAGACCTTCCGAGTTTGGCACCAATAGTCTCGTTCAATGAATCATGGGAAATTGATTTAGGCTGCTCTCTGCAATTGACATGAGATTCATCTTGATGTGGAACATGCAAGAAGATGCAAGACAGCATACACTGGGGTAAAGACAGTAAAAGGAAAACATCTCTATTCATCCAGCCTGAAAAACCTTGATACATACACATCATGTCACGGACATGCAGATCAGAGCTCCATATTTGCAGTCCAACTGGCAGAGAGCAGATAAATATGAATGCAAGCTTGGGAGTGTGGAATGTCTTCACCCTGTCCAGCTTATGCTACACTGTGCATGGCAATGAGCCTGCAAATCAGCTCTTTCACTAGGTAGTTTGTTTTGCTAAATTGAATACTGATGGTCTTCCTTAAGATGAATCACCCAGTGTTTGCATTACAAAAGTGAGAAAATTAAAGATATCTCATTTTATATCACCTATACATCTTAGCTTTCCTATCACACTCACAGACTTTATTTCATCATCTGTGGAACTTGATTCTCTCTCTTTATCTCTTTCCTGCACTGATAGGCACAATTGGTCTGCTCCAAAACCAATTGAGCTTCCAATAGAGGTAGAAGTTAAGGCCTTATAGTCTGATGCGAATCCTCTTCAAAAAGGTAATTACTTTATAAGATAACACATTTTAGCCAAATAAAGCAGCAAATCTCATTCACAGAGACGGCAACCCCAGAATGCTTTGTGAAAAGCTGAGTGAAATGATGGTGGACAAGATGAGGGAATGTTGAGTACCTATTAAAAAAGTAGTTGAATCTATTTCAAATAGATTATTATACACAATATTTGTATTTAGATACTGTAACATTTAAATGAACAGATTTGTTTTGTAAATATGATTTATTAGGACTGAATCTACTTTAGATCAGATAAAAAATAGTTATTTAAAAGGCAGCTTACTAGGTTTTGAAACAGATCCAATACATTCTTTCTCTGATTGATAGGGTGTGTGAGAAAGTGAGTGAGTGAGTCAGTGTCAAGGGAAGCAATGAGGCCAGTGGAGTAGAGCAGGAACTCACCATGCAGAGCTCAGGGTATAAGAAGAACTACACAGCATTAGATCTGCTGAGATAGGAAAACAGTTTGCTCTTGATGAAAAAAAGAATAGAATAAGCAATTTCATGTAATTTACCTCAGTCTTGGATCTTTTTGAAGCCAGATGTCATGTATGGTAGTCTTGCCTGTTCTTTACCACCAAAGTATCATCCAGAGCTACATCACAGCATAATATAAAAATGTAATGGTCCAAGACAAGACTACTCCATCTTCTTAAATCGGCAGGAAAAATAATAAGACTACCAGCGGAGAGAGGCTCCAACAGTGAGCACATTACAAGCCTGAGCCAGCTGGTTTAAAACCCTTGACAAGCTTCCCTCTCTTACACTCACACTCATTGCAGTGTAGCAGGATTTTTTTATTAGCATTAATATTTTATTTACAAAAGGGGCAAATCTTTTAAAGGAATGGGAAATTTTTCAAGGAAAAAACAACCCCATGTCTTTCCAAACTTGACTTTCATTCCTCTGTGAAGCACAAGAGGTCAATTTGGGAGATTATGTCCACTTGCTGAATGAGGGCTGGGGCTATCAAGAAATGAAAAAAATTAAATAAAAGCACAGTTGAATGTATTATAAAAAATGTAACTTACAAACCGCTTTGTGTGAAGAACAGACCAGAACAGACAATTTTCCCTGAGCGCATAAAATAATCAAATCAATATGCACTGAGATTGTGATGAGAAGAAGAATTTATTTTTAAATCACATATTTTAAATTATTTACTTGATTCAATTCATACCAGTCTAAATGATTTGTTCACAAATCAGACTAACTCAGTTCTCGAGTTAAACTCACCGAAGGAGAAGCTTATCAGTAAATATCGAGCAGAATGTTTTGTCTGTTTCTGACACAAAGCTGTCATGTGATGAACTGGAATATAGTCTAAACTAATGATAGATTATTTGGAAAATGGAGCACTTTTCCAAACCACCCATCGTCATCATCATCATCATCATCAACTTCAATTCAACCAACATGGCTGACATGCAGGCGTGAACTCAAACTAACCTGACAGCAATGACAGTCTAAACACCCAGACGCACTGCATTAGACTGAGGAACTTTACATCATGTCAGTATTCGTCACATCAAGTTTGTCAGGTGTGATGACATCACTTTTACCCTACAGTTGGGTTTATGTAAATTCAGATCCAAATAACAAATGTGAGTCACAATAGCTGCAGAAACTCTTTTTGTAAGATTAGTTTTGGACAGCAATCAAAACTATTGATATTGTGCATTTAAACCTCTGGAGAGGCACTTTGCCTGGCAAAGCTTGTTGTGTCCCTCTCTTTTATTGTGTATTTTTTCAATTTCAGGCTCCATTTTGCTGTGAGGAGCCAATGAAGTGTGAAGGAGAGTCAGAGACACTACTTGAGAAAGTAGAGAAAATGATAGTATTTGTTATGATAATCACATAAGCATGATGGATCATGTTCCCCAGGTTTTGGCTGGGAAAGTCGAGCAGGGGGCTGGTCCCGTCAGCTGCCTGGGGCGCTGCATCTGGGAACCACTGCTGTTTGTTCCAGGGGGTGTCTGCCGTGGGTCAGCAGCTCTGCGAAACCCCAAGCCAAACGCAAAGCCCTTAGCTCAGCGTATGTGTCAGCATAGAAATTCTCCTGGGACTCTTGTCCTACATACTGAATACCCTGCAAACTAAACCACCATTTTATTCCGCTTGAACTTGAAGCCTTTTTGCAAAGTCCTCCTGAGTGGAATTGTGGATAATGGGCTGATCCCTTAGGTTTGTTTTAGCCAGAATATCAAACATTTTACAAGTACAAGATTTAGTCGAGGAATAGAGAATGATGCACTTTATTTTACATTATATGCACTTATGTACTTACAGTGTACTTACCTAAAGATACTGCTAATATAAGGTAACATGGGTTAAGGTTAGGTTTAGGGGTCGGCTCAGGGTTAGTACATAGTTATTACCCAGTTATTACCCAGTTATTGTAATCACTATAATAAGCTGTCAGTCTCACTAGTTACTGAAAGTTAAGCAGGGCTGAGTCTCATCAGCAGACCTCCTACTTGGGTTGCTTCTGGAAAAGATTTTGCTATAATTTTCTTTTACTGTACTTTATCTTAAATTAAACTGAGCTTAATATGGACGTTAATATGAGCTTAATATGGACGCTTTAGGGGTACCCTTTTCGTCGTATGTTGCCGTATGGTCAAGACGCGTCAGTATGTGACGTTTTGGGGTGAGACTGTGTTATAATAGAATGATTTCTGAAGGATTCAGGAATTCAGCTTTGCCATCACTGGAATAAATTACATTTTCAAATATACTAAAATGGACAACACTTATTTGAAATTGTATTGAATGTGTAAGATTTTATGATAGAGCCCAGAAACATAAACAAGTTTTTTTTACCCCTGTGTTTGTGCCATGAAAACCATTTATGTCGCTTCTACAGATGCATGTTTTGTGCTGTGCTCAGTTTATTTCTAAAGTGAGAGATGAGTCATATGGTCCTCTACCCAGTCTGACTGTTTGATGATTTAGTAATGATGTCAATTTCTCATTTTCTAAACTCTATTTCCATTCCTGTCTCATAGTCTTACTCTTCTTTTCTGAACCTGTGAGTTATTTTCTCATATTAAAACTCATAATGTCAGTACAAAATGACCTCTGATCTCCACCGCTGCGCCTCCGTCTTCTGTTTTGTTACCAATATGATGCGAGCAAATGTGTTATATTAAAAAAACTATTAAAGAAGTTTGCTAGGAAAGTTACAAACAATTGTTTGATTAAAAACTTGGGAAGTGTATAAGTCAAATAAAATCAACAGAGTTGAAACTCTCTCCGAATTAAGAAAATTGATGCTAGATTCTTGATTTACTGTATGTGGGACAGACTTTTATCGGATATTTTGGTGCTTTACTCTACACAGATCATTTTGCAGACTATCCAGAGCTGTCCATTATTGAGCACCTCTGCTCTTCACTGGGAAGTCTAGGGAACACACTGTTTCTCTCTACCTTTGATTATTTCTACGCATTCAGATAATGAGATTGAAAGTCTGATTAGCTCTAAATAAAAATAAAGTATACAGAGTAAATAGAGTAATAAATAATATGAGTATTTAAATTAACTAACTATCTATCTATCTATCTATCTATCTATCTATCTATCTATCTATCTATCTATCTATCTATCTATCTATCTATCTATCTATCTATCTATCTATCTATCTATCTATCTAAATCAGTAAAGATTAGTACCTCAAAATGAACATCACCCCTCCCCCCTCCCCCTCCTCTTTAATTGGGACACTGTCTTAATTAAGCCAGGGCTAATGGTTATAATCATTATGTTATTATCCTAATAAGCATTCAATGAGACCCATTAAATCCGGTCAGCTAATTGACTTGTCTGAAATGTCCTCACAAATTAAAACTGTTTTAAAGGGTATTGCAGTGATCTGAAGTTGATGACCAACAAGCTTCGGACATGTCTCCAAGAGAACATGAATCATATCTGTGTAGTGAACATTGTAACCTCTTTAACAAAGCCAGTGACCGGTGGAAACACTGGGTCAGATGCCAACAAAACAACAAGCAATAAAAGTGCGGTGAAATACAGACGCAGAAGCAGTAATGAAATATAAAGTCCTGTTTTCATTGTGTGTGCATGTTTGATAGGGGTCAGAGCTTTACGGTCTCTAATGATGGAGAGAGCTCTTTGTGTAACATCACTGATATAACAAAACAGTAAAAAAAAAGACATAGCCAAACATCCAGCCAAGAAGTAAAGCAATATTTGCCCACATAAACACTACATACTCTATTCAAATATAATTCTTTGTCCAAAAACACAGATTTGACTGATTCAATACTGAATCACACTTAACTGAATCTACTGAATAAAAAGATTTTAAAATTCTGAAAATGGTTTGAAAACCACAACAGTATGCGCGATTCTTACAAAAATAAACAGAATAGCAAATGGCGCAGTGAAATTATGTCTCTGCTTCACATATCTGCACAAAATTAATTAATCTACATTTCACATCTATTTTATTTATTTCATATGGCATACTCATTATTTTTTAGTTATATCAGCTCAGTTATAACGAGCAAGGCAAGCAAATTAAACCACATCTAATATTGGGTAAAATAAGAATACAAATTAAAATTTCTCAGTAAACTTGGTAAATTCCATCTGATTTGTCATGTTTACTGTACTTGTACTTAATAATAGGCTGTAAATATGGACAAATGAATAGATGCAAAATAGTCTTTCTTGAGTAGCCTCCATTGCATAATTAGCAGAGCTATGCTCCAGCACTTCCAGGTTTGTCATTGTCATGATTCCTGTCTTGTGTTTCCCTTGTCTTGTGTGGACTTTTGTTATTTCCTCTTCTGTGCCATGTTTTGTAGTCCTTTGTAGTTTTTCCTGTTGATTAGTTCCTGATTGTTCCCAGGTGTGCCTTGTTTATCAATCTCCTCTTGTGTGTATATATACCCCAATGTTTCTCATGTTCTTGGTGTTGTCCTACATGGATGTATCACTGTAAAAAAATGATCGTAATTTTAACGGTAAAAGACTGTAAAAATGCTGCAGTGAAAAACTGTTAATTGGTTAACAGAAAGTTTCCGTACTATATACGGTAAATAACTGTGATAGATCTAACGGTACATTTAATGTAATTTTGCTGTAAAATACCGTTAAATTTACAGTTTTTGAAAGTGAAAAAGAACAACTCATTGTATAATTTACAGTGAAAAACCGTAAATTGACATTCCCACAATTCCCTGTGTGACACTTCACATTTGATGTATTTTTGTTGAAATAACTATGTTTCTTCATAGTTTTCTTCGTTTTTTCTAATCAGTTATGTACATTAGGGTTTTATGTTACATTTAATGTTGTTAAATGAATGTTTATTGCATTTTTAAAATTTCATGTGTTACCATGATGGTGTTTAATGTTTGTGTGAATGACACTATGCAGCTTCTATAAATTAGTATTAACTCTCTTGTGGAAGAGCTGCTTGTGATGAGCTTTGATTGATCATGTGACTCTCATCACTGCTGTGATTGGTGGTTGTCAGTGTATTACTATGGTACAAAACAGATATTAATACTTCAATAGGACAGTAAATTCACATTATATCAGATAATAAAATACGGTTTATTACTGTAAATTTTATGTTAAGTCTGTAAAACCAATAATGTTGCTACCGTATTTTTGACGGTAAAGTTCTGGCAACCACAGCTGCCGGTTTTTTACCGTAAAAATCACGGTTGAATTTTTTACAGTGTATGTTTGGTGGTTCCTCGGTTCCTGCATTTGGATCCAGCTCTCCATTTGTTTCTTGAGTTCAACCAGCGTTATAGTCCTACAGTAGCTATAAGGAGCATGATGGTGTCTTCAAATACAACACCATAAACTCAAAATAGATCTGTAACCTATAACCTCTAATAATCAGCAATTTAAAGCCCTTATACAAGCCTCTAAGTTTCCTCCTAAATTAATTATTCAGGAGCAAGAAACAATGGCCCCTCCCCCAAACACACTGCCTGACAGTCAGGTACAGCCAGGATCTCAGCTGACTGAACTAAAAATATTTGATTGACATAAGAGTGCCCAATACAATACATATTATTAGTAGCACATTTAAAAATATGCTTAAATGAATCAAGCAAAACTTAATAAAATAAAATCAGCTGTAATACAAGCGTTGAGTATGGGCGCAGTGCTACAAACAGATGCTTAATTATTAACGCAAGGCTTGGCAGATGTATTGATTTGGGATGAAAGTCTGCATTCCGGAGGGGTGGGAGAACAGGGAGAGACGGACAGTTTGCTCATTAAAACGCTCCACATTGCTTTAATTCCCTTAAATTACGGAGAGAGGTACCTGCACAGGTGTTGATCTCCAAAGAGACCTTGGCTTCATTCAGACTTTAATTATTAGCAAAGGCTTATGATTGGAGCCTGATGGCTAAATTATGTACTCCACCATCCCCATTAAGCAAGCATACAGCAAAAATTGGTTACAGGCAGAAATACACATTAACATCCTTTTGATCATGCCAGGTTTCTACTTCCCCACAGAAACGCATTAGGATGAGCAAAAACATGAGCAAAAATACTGTGTTTTGAATAGCAAGTACCCCAAAAAATACTGAAATAAACAAGTTTGATATTTCCTTTTCCTGTACCAGCTCATATAAACAAGATATTTCAAATAAACTCACCCTGTTCTTGTCATAAATATTATATATGTGGCTGTGGAACTTTGATGAACATAATATCTCAAGCAGGTGTCAGATACTCATTTACACCAATATCAATATCACTGAACAACATATTGTTATATCTAAAACTACTGAAAATCATTTTTCAGTGATTAAGGTAGAGCTTAAAAAAAACATTAGATTAAAATATTATACACTTAAAAAAAGCTGCCTTGACAACTCAAACAGTTTAAGTAGTAAAATTACTAAAACTGAAATAAAAATAAAGCTAAATAGAAATATAAAAAATAATACAAATGACAAACACACATAAAATTACTAAAAATGTAACAATTAGATGAAAACTTAAAATATAAAAACAAAAGCTAATTCAAAATATTAATACTGTATAAATTATACTCATATAATGCTGATGAACACATTTGCATATATTCTTCTTAAATTAACTAAATTAATATGTGCCGATTCTGTCCAATATTGGCACTGCATTGCAGTTAAAGATCTGAAGTGCTAACCAAAATCTAGTATGTTTGAAACCAACAAGTGGTCATTTTTATGATGTTACAGACTGGCCATAGACAAGAGAGTTGAGAGAGCTCAACATATGCTGCAACTGAAGAAAACACACGCAAATAGAAAAAAACACCTCACTTTCACAACAAATGTGTGTTCCAAATACTCACGACACAACCAAATACAGAAACGAACTGCAAAAGTTCACAACACAACCAAATACAGAAACGCGCTTCAAATCGCACAGAACACAATGGAAACGTTTCTAGGGGACCCCAATAAGTGACGAACCCGGCTAATTTGCAGGTGTTTTTTTCTGTTTGCATGTGTTTTCTTCAGTTGCAGTGCGTTGAGCTCTCTCGGCCTCCGTAATAATTAGAACAGGACAGTCCCATCTATTCTCCATCTATTCTCCATCATGTGCATACGTGCATACATCACTTCCTCTGGGAGACAGACAGCAGCTTTAAATAACAGAAGCTCTGTAATGAGATTTTTCTGATGGGGTTTGGAAGTCACACTGACCTTGCTGAATATTTTACCCTCATTTAAACAGAACTTACATTCAAGCACGTTAAACAGGAAAATTGGAATACTGCAAATGATAGCAACATTATAAACATTAAATTGATATTTGCCTTTCCTGTCTTTAGTCCAAAATCATTGTAAGCGTGACTGTCAACAGAACAAGGTTAGACCTGCTAGGGTAGGGACTACACCATTTTATCGCACTGGGAGTCACTGGGAGGCAAGAAGAATGTATTTTACAATATTACTGTTTTACTGTGTTTTTTATTAAAAAATAAAATAAAAAAATTGGTGAGCTTAAGAAGCTTTAAAATACATTTAAAAAAAAAATCATACTAGCCAAAAACTTTTGCAAAGTAGTGTACTTGTACATAATACATTTCATAATTTACATAATTTGTACACTGCCATATACAGAATTACCATAGTATTTTGTGCATACTATTGCAATACATTTGTATTATTTTAAGTACCTTGGAGTACCATTTAAATACCATTTTACATGAATACTGTAATCAGTACCATTGTATATATACTGTAAAGCACTGTGGTATTATCATCTGGTACCACCACTTTACCATAGTGCCACAACAGTACTTTTTTACAAGCCCTGTCCATTCTTTTTAAAGCAATGCATGTAACCTAAATGATAAAACATGGATAAATGGATTATTGCTTCATTGCTTCACAGGAAATTATGGACAGAAAAAAAAAATCAGAAAATGCCTCACATGCATCATCATGTGTGAGCCAAAGCTTAATCTTTCAGAGCATGCGACCATGCGTGCTAACTGCTACAGTAGGTCTCAACAGGAGAGTTGTTCTTTCACAATCACTTGAACTTTGCTCAAATAAAGTACATTACTGTATTTATCTCTTGCTTATGATTTGTTTGTGTGTGTGTGTGTGTGTGTGCGTGCGTGCGTGTGTGTGTGTGTGTGTGGCAGGGAGCCAATTAAGTGTGGTTTTACACTCTATCTTTATGCAATATTCATGAAAGAGTAAAAAGATTACACAGACTTGAGGCTTGTTTTAGAGGTGTCTCTCTCACAGGTACATCCAGCATGCTCTGCATGTAAATCATACAGGTAAATGTTTCATGAAAGGTCGAGTAGGGTTTCCCTGCCTCGCTCAGGCTAATGGAATACTGTGCATCCTGTTCTTCTCACATGAATGTAATTACATCAGGGGGGATTCTGCAGCTTAGCAAACCATCAGCATTGGAGATCTGAATGCAATAAGGTTGTTCTGCTTTTGTTCCTCTGAATGAGACACAGAGGAACGTCGAAAACATTATATTAAGATCACACCACGTTTCACTAAGGGAAAGGTAATAAAGCTGCACATAATAAAACTGTCAAAATGTACACGACCTTACTTGACCTTACTTACCTGTAATTTGCCACCATTATGAACTACATTAGATTGCTTAAGGCTGTGACACACCAAGCTGACGTCAAACTAGTGGTGACGAAAGCCGATTGTGTTGTCACCTCGCGTCAGCTATGTCTGGACCAAAAACTGCAATTGAACACACCACAAAGACTACAGGTAACTATACCATTCTGAATATCAATCATGGTGTTCACCTTCTTCACTCCAGGCAGCTTATCTTATGAAAATATTTGCGCATTGCATAGTATGACAACTAGCCACAGTCTCACCTGTTTATAGTAATAACAGCATTGTGATTGTGATTGAAGCTGTGATTGTATTTGGAATAATAATTCCTTTCTTTCGAAAATCAATTGCTGGAATAATCTACGAGAGATGGTTTTAATTTCAATGTGCCCCAAAGTAAGAGCCCAAAATGAATTGTCCTTTCACACTGGAGAAAGTGTTCTCCAGAGACAGCCTGGAGAACAGAGGAGAAATCAGAATAGACTGAAAACGTAGAAGAGGTGTTGCCGCTGTACATTCCACAGCGGCTGTGGATTACACACACTGAACAGTGTACATACAGTATGTTCAATGACTTACCAGAGCAGAATTGAAATGGTTTTTTTTTCCCATCTTTTCAGAGGTCGTACTTAGTTTAATTATTCACCCCTATTATTATTTACTTAGGCCTATTTCATTTGTAAATCCCTTAATTTAAAATTATTTTCTTTATAAATATATCTGCATTTATGCTACAGTCATGCATTTCTACTAAAAAAAAATAAATCCATCAAGGTCCCTGGCCGAAGCAGTTTAGACCAATGAAAAGTGAGGCTCATTTGATTGATTTTCTCTCCGTCTAAAGCCCTACATTTTTGATTTCAAGATAGATAACTTCAAAGAGTCCAGCAGCAGGGTCATTTACACACCTCTATTTCTTTGCGTCATTGACATTATTTAACTCTGTGCTAATTAACTAATGATTATAATTCATTTTTATAAATCTGGGAGTCATGGGTTCACAGTAAATGGGATGAAGTCTCCTAGTATGTCAAGGAGATGGTGGTGGACCTGCTCTAGCCTTATTTATAGGCTAGATAAATAAGGCTTATATACTGTATAGGCTAGATGAGGTGAATCTGCAAGTGAAAATTTGCCTTGTTACATTAAGGAGGTTTCTTTTGTTGGAGTAACATCATTTTGATAATTAAAATAATTTTTGCCTTAAGTTTTGAGTTGCACAACATTTGTGTTCTACAGAAAATATAACAGCATACAGTGAGTACAATAATGACAGAATTTTTTTTTTTTTTTTTACTGGTTTCTTTAACTGCCACCTACCAGGTACACAACCAGCAAATAACATCCCATGTACAATAGTACTGAAAAACAGTGTTGTGTAGTATCCGAGCTCAGTGGATTTGAGCTCTGTTCAGCCTGTATGTGAGCACAGAAGCCGGTCAGTGTGGAGCCTCATCCAGCAGCTGAGTGTAGCCTATCTTCCTCGTCTCTGTGGTAATAATGTTTCCCATCAGTGCTGTAATGGATCACCTCCAGACTTCATCAGATTGAGAGTGTGAGGGGAGGCTGGAGCTGGCCAGCACTCCAGGCTGGCTCGATCTCAGCATCGCTCTTCCTCAGGGAGTCACCTCGGAGGCTTAATGCACTATTGATTTGTTTAGCTAATATATATTTTTTCTCTTTCCACAGTAGATGGTTCATATCCTGTCAGTCTTTGATGTCCCGCATAGGATAGTGTTTATGAAAGGACTAAAATTCACTCTTTTTTACTTTAGACACAGCGATGTAATAAACATCCTTTCGTGACATCACACTTAGGCATATATATTGATCCATGCATTTATACAACTTGTGAAGCTTAAAAAACCTGGCCTTAAAGTCACTGGGTTCTGGCATCAAACAGCTTTCCATCTTTTGAAAATGGTTCCGTAAATTTTTTTTTTTTTTTTTTTTTTTTTTTTTTCTGGGAGGACCTCTTGGGAAATGGAAACTGCTTTGAAAAAGTAATCAAATCTCAGAGGCAGCAAAGCCATTGAGTTTTCCCCTAAGAGCTTGGCTTACTCTGTCTAAACATTTTTTGGGAAATAAAATAATACTTGGAGATACATCTGCAATCATGCACTACAGACCTCCTGGTTTCTTCTCCTGTCAAAAAGCTCCGTCATCCACCAGGGACGGAAAAGGTCAAACAAATGTTAATAGGAAATCGAATTTTGACTGAAACGCTAATAAATGGAAAACGTCCTGTAGACATAACAGCCTGTTCTGCAGCACTTTTGACACGTCATTACTGCAACAAAGCCTAATTAGCATTGTTAATCAGCATTTTCATCTGTATTACAACAATTAATGGAACTGGAAGGCTATGCTACATCTTCACCGTGAAGAATTAATTATTAGCAATCAGATTACATTAGCCAAGCAAAAGTGGTTATAAACGCTCTGTGAAGGAGAGCCTGTAATGAGATGGCAAAGCAATCTGACTAACTCCCTTGCAGCAAATCTAAAATAAACTTCATCAGTTACGAATATATGGAAATAGAGTGTGCTTTTTGCTTTGAAAGGCTACTGGTTTTTAAAAGAGCGTGCCAGAGTTTTAAAAACAGAAGCTGGCAAACACAGAAAATCTTAACACTAATGCACAGTTTAAATGCACAGCCTAATCAAATTGCCTTATTTTATAAAATACAGTAGCATACATTGGTACTTGAAGAGTCATCTTGTCTTTGCCTAATTCTTATGATAAACTGGTGAAGGGAAGACTCATAGCCTACTGGAGCAGATACAGGTTAAGTGCTTTGCTCAAAGCATAGAAGAAGTGGTCCTTGAGGAATTTGTACTGGTAGGCCCAATGTTCCTGTTTAATAAGACACCCACTCCTAACTGCCCACAAAGGGGCAACAGAAACATAACAAATGAAAATACCTTTCAGTAACCTAAAAGCTAATGGTTTGACCTCCAACTCCCATGTGAAATGAGCAAAATGCCAGAAGTCTTGCTACAAAGGTTAGTCTCATGAGGGATGCACTTAACGTTTGACTATGACTACATGACATTATTTAGAAGCCTTTCCATTGCAAAGATTGCCTTGCATTTACGTATAAAATACAGTAAAAACAAATCTCTCTTAATATATTTTAAAATGCAATTTATTCCTGTGATGACAAAGCTGAATTTTCCCCATCATCATTACTCCAGTCTTTAATGTCACATAATCCTTCAGAAATCATTCTTATATGCTGATTTGGTGCTCAAGAAACATTTATTGTTATTATCAATGTGGAAAATAGTGGTGCTGCTTAATATTTTAGTGATCTTTTTTTATTTGTTGATGAATGGAAAGTTAAAAGAACAACATTTTTTTAAAACAGTAAAACTTTTTTTTTGGTTTTGTTCGTATGGCTTTAGACTGGGAATATGCGTAAATAATGAGAGAGTTTTCAATCTTGTCTGAAATGATTCTTTAAGCAATTATGCTAAAAACACAGCACTTTTTAAACATGTTGATGCTTTGTTTTAAATAAATAAAACAAGTAACACAAGTGAAGCGAGTCAATACGCGGAAAGTCGTGTCAACTCCAATTGCTTTCAGCTTAGGTGCTAAATTTAAATAGCTTGCTGGCAGAATTAAGGGGGAAATAAGAATGAGAGGAAGAGTTTGCTCCTCCATTAGAAAGAGCGACTGGTGGAGAACTGTGGTCTTATGTGAATTAGCTAGCGGAGAAGGAGAGACTGGCCCCCTAACCTTCATTAGCCACTGTCAGTTGGCTGTGTCAAATTGGACAAAGCTTGTCGCCAGATAGCGGCCGAGTGCCCGCAGGGAAAGCGACGAAGACAAATTGCCACTACAAAGAGATAAGGCCGTTATTAGAATCCTTCCTATCTCCAACAAATGAGGAGAGAGCACCCCATTAAAAAGCAGCCTGAAAGAGTACATGACATCCCCACTCTATATAATGCTGTCATGATGACGCGTCTCTGCTTTTCTCTGGGTGGACCCCAGTTTGGCCGCAGACATGATAACTATTACTGTCCCACAATGAGCAGGACGTGTTATAGGAGTCAAACTATTGCGTGAGGACATATTAAGCCTGTGAAGTTAAATACTGATGTTCGGGTTTCAGCAAACTGGAAAGATACTTGTATTCAAGGACAGTGATAGATGTGAGAGAAGAGGGTGACCGGAGACATAAAGTTCCTGCATATGACATTGGGATTATTTAAATGGGAGTCAGAGTGACATTTCATGATCACAGATGGACCGTTTCCAGGAGAGGAAGCGTGATTGGACAGAGAATGAACATATGGCCAAACAACAATTTAAGGGAAAAGGGAAAAAGAGTCTCATGTGTGTGGACTCTCACCACAGCTGGTTTTTAATCACTACATTGATGTTTATGCTTCCGTGAACAGACTGTCTAGACTGTCATTACATATGTTGTGATCCAGACATCCAGACGAGGCAGTTTGTACCACAGTATTCCATCAGTCAATAAAGTCGGAAGACCTGCTTTGAATTGCATGTATTAGTCAGCTTGTTTGTTGGGTCCATGCGTTTATGGAGCTGGAGATTGGCCAGATGTTGTTGCAGACCCACAGGGCTGACGCAAGGCGGTGTTATTGGGAGACTGAGGCTGTTTGCCTGATGCGAGCTGTGTTTGAATAAAATCCTTGGAAATGTTTGAGGAAGTTTAGCTTTCTCACATGCACACATCAAATAAATGTTTAATTCAAAACTCCCTAGCTATCTTTTTTCCAGTTGCAATCCATTTCACCCCAATCCATCCGACAAAAACAAAGTTCCTATGAATACAAAAACGTCAGCTTTCTCTGATCATCCCCTTAGACAGACAGATGTTTTTAGTGCACCCCTGTGCTGTCCCACTGAGTCTACACACATACACACACACAGGCCAGTTTTATGGACTTGTCCATCTGCAGGGCTGCTGGGAAATGAAAGCATTTTTTAGGCTTCTCAGTGCTTTTCCTTCATTATAAGTGCACTGAAATGTTGGGGAGAAAGTCTCAAATTGATTTGTCTGCTCAGCTGCAAAGACGAACATCATCCTCTTTGAGATGCGTTATTATAATAGTCCATAATGCTGAGAGGTAATTACTGTTCAGCCAAACATATAGATCTGTTCTGTGATTCATAGTCTCATTTCCACTTACTATAGAATACTAAAGCTATTCCTACAGAACAAAATGATAAATCCACCGTAACATACTTTATAGATGATTTTTCATGTAATTTTAGAGCTTTTAAATGTTCTGTGTCAACTGAGAGCATAGGACTGAAGGCCCTGATGTACTCTTGTTGTCTCAGAGCTCAATCCACCATCATGGACCATTGGCTCCAAACTCCAAGCGAACTTCATTTTGACCAGGGCCCGGTTCCCCGATAATGCTCACTCTTAGCGCGCTACGAAGACTCGAAAGATTTATCTTACCAAAGTTGTTTATGTTCCTAAGTGTGTTCCCCGAACCATACCTTAGGAAGCTGCTTAAGATATACCTTCTTACGTGCGACGTTACCGGGTGCTGTCCGTGGCGATGGTGCTGAATTGGTTGATATCGATGGCTCGAGAATCAATTATTCTCTCGTGCAGGGGCTGTTTATGTGAGAAAACGGTGTTCTTTATAAAAGAAGCACTTCAGAAATAGTTGAAATTGCATTTATTAGGACTCATGGAATATTATAAAAAATAATCCAAACTATAATAGCCTATAATAGCCTAGCCTACATATTTTAAATTGTATCATATATTGCTGCCATAATAACCATTTCAAATTTGTACGTGCTTTCTTCTTTCCCATTTTTGTTTGCTGAGGTGGAGCTGTGATGAAATATTGTTCTTGGAAATACTTTCCAGCATTTCAGTATAAATAAATCACAATAAAAGTGTAGGCCTACATCTCGGTGCTCGGCAGTGACCAAAAAGGGTTTAAACAGTGGATTTTGAATCTCTTCTTGTAAACTCAGAGATGTGGATTCAGACGGCAATTAAATTACCACACGACCTGTTTGTCAAAAAACAGTAGGTACTAATTTGGCCAGGGATTTTTACGCGGGTTGGGTGAGAAAAAACACTGATATTATGGATTTGGACGGCACTAAAATCACAGACTCACCCCTATAAATGTTTAAAATACCATACAAGCCCATGAGAAACAATATTAGCGTCCGAATAGGACTTAACTGACAGTAGCCTATGCTTTCACTGGCCTTTAAAAGCGCTTTTTAATTAAATGAATAATATTGTATAATAATATAATTAAAAATCTAACAACAATCAGTGTAATGACAATTTTATTCTTTGCATGAAAACACTTGAATTAGCCTAATTGAATACTGTCTGGGTGTAATAAAACTTCAGAATTATATTCGTATAGACCTACAACAGTGATAAGGTAAAGCTAAGAGTGGTCCAGACCAACCTTACGAAAGTGTGACTTACAGAAGATATACTTAGCGTACGAACGTGTAGGGAATCGTGCCATAACGTTAAGAGAGAGGTTAAGGAATAGGTTAAGAACTACTTAGCGATAAGGCCCAGATTTTGTTCTACGTCACACCTGTTTGTTCTTTGATTTCACTTGAAATATATCAGGGTGTTTTAGGAATAATTTCCCATTGTTTCCTGTATCGAATGAAGTCAAAAATGCCATGAAAAACCTTTGATTCATATATATTTCAAAAACATGTATTCATATTTGAATATACATGAACTACTGAATTTTTTTGAAAAGTTTCCTGAGAAATCCTTGTTCTGTAATGTTTAAGTAATCTGCTTTATTTTCCAGAAACATCAGACTAATGACATGCTGCACCATGATTTCAACAAGATGGATCAAAACATCTTGGTTACCAGATGTCATGCTTAATGTGGAGTTCTTCTGGATGGATTGACAGAGAAAACACAGAAGCATTTACAGCATTGCAGTTTAATCAACCAAAATAAAACACTTAAGAAACCTTGTGGTAGGTTCAAAACGTCAAAATATGTACATTTCGATTAGACAACTGCAAAAATGTCTAAATATGCAGAATAAAAACATTATCACAATCTCCTCAGTCAAGACAAAAATGTAAAAATGTATAGTGTAGCTGTGTTAACTGGAAAGCTGCACCCAGTATTCCTGCTAGTGGTTTCTCTTCAGTGCACTGAAAGTTACAGAACTCGCAACAGCATAAAACAACTTGGTATTTAACATGGTCTAAGGCCAAAAATCTTATTTGGGCACAGTTGCCCACCCTTACCCACTGGAACCAAGCACATACTCGCTCACAGTGCTTAGAGCTACAGAAATGTGGAGGAGTGAGACAGATGAAGGAGAGAAATGGGTGGCGCTGTGAAAGGCGATTAGGGTTCCCAGCGGTCGCCATGGTGCAGAAGATGATTGATGTGATTAATAAAGCTGTCGTGATCATTGCTCTCAGTGCCAATCTGAAAGTTAGGCCGAGTGTTTCTGCTCAAACGCAGAAAATATCTCCCACTGGCACCCTGAGCTCTTACCTAAACCCTCCCGCGCAATCGAGTCCCTCACAGAAATTTGGGGCCACTAAATATGCAGTTTTTCAAAATGATAAAGCATTTCCATCTCTATAGGTACAGCCTCGCATACATTCTGCACGCTTGTGCACTGCTGTTGAAAAGTTTGGAGTCTGTAAGATGTTTTATGCTCACCAAAGCTGGATTTATTCACATTAATCATCAATTACTAATATTAATGGTTAATTAATTATTATTATTAATAAATTAAGGTTATAACAGTAATATTGTGAAAATTAAAATACAACTTCAATAACTGCATTCCATTTATTTTAAAATTATTCCTGTGATGGCAAAGCAGAATTTTCCGCAGCCATTTGTCTTCAGTGTCACATGATCCTTCAGATATCATTCTAATATGCTGATCTGAAACATTTCTTATTAATATCAATGTTGAAAATATTTATGCTGCTTAATATTTTTTGTGGAAACCATGATACATTCTTGAATGTTTGAAAGAACAACTTGAAATATAAATCTTTTGTAACAATGCAAAAAGTCTCTACTGTCACTTTTGATCAAATTAATGTGTCCAAGTTGAATAAAAGTAATAATTTAAATAAAAATAAATAAATGGCTTTCACATGTAATATGCTGCTATGCAGTTTACTTAGCAACAGTTTTGCAACCAAAAAGGCCTTACGGGGAAATAAACCATTGTACCCTTGAGTGATACAATTAATTTGAAGATGCTCCAAGAGGATTGTCTTATGGGAAATGCTAAATGGTGACTACTAGTATAAGCGAATCGGTTGCTCACTGTAATTTTCTGACATACACATCATGCCAGAGAGAGTTTTTTTTCTTCTGTTATTACCCGTAGCCCCTTTGGCCACAGCGGGTTTCAATCTCAAATCAAATGGAACATGTGACACGAGGGCCTAACATTGAAAAACAAATAGGAGGTCTCACTTCATTGAGCAACCTAATGGGTATATGAACTGAAAGTTGCATTCAATTTTGTTTGTGTTTTTCCTTGACATTTAAAGGGTAAAAAAAAATAAAAAATCATCACACACAATTTCATAGGGTCTCCAGGACGACCACACTAACATTTAGACTAAAGCCACACATCTTTTCTTTTTTCTTTTTTTTTTCTTTTTTTTTTTTTTTGCTTAAAAATCAATTTTAATCTCAGAAGGCGATTTTTCACTAATTTTTTCACTTGTTTCTTTCTTATTATGCATTCAGATACTCAGATAAGCTATTGGGCCCTATTTTAACGATCTAAGCGCATGGTCTAAAGCGCACGGCGCAAATTCACTTAGGGCGTGTCCGAATCCACTTTTGCTAGTTTAACGACGGGAAAAATGGTTGGCGCGCCAGGCGCATGATCTAAAAGGGTTGTCCCTATTCTCATAATGAGTAATGGGTGTGTTTTGGGATTTACGTGTTTTAAACTAATCAGAGTCTCATCTCCCATTCCCTTTAAATGCCAGTTGTGCTCGCACCATGGCAGATTCGCTATTTACATTTGATAGTGGAAAGACCGAACGCATCTCCAGAGCGCAAACAGAACTGCTCGTGCGCAAGGTAAAAGTGCGCCAGGTTTCAGTTGGTCAATGGCGCAGTCTATTTCTGTTGCCTCAAAATAGCAACGCGCCAACAATGCGCCAGAACACACCTCATTTTCAGACCAGCACGCCCATGGGCGCACAAATGGGCACAAATACATTTGCTATTTAAAGAACGTGGCGCAGGACGTGAAAATGATAACTGCGTCGGACTGAAACTAGCAAAAAACACTTGCGTCGCGCTTGCAGCTGCATTGCGCCGGGTGTAAGATAGGGCCCATTGTGTCAAATGGAGTAATCACAAAGTTACTGCCTTATTGTCTGTAGCCTGTTCAAACAGAGTATGCAGGAAGGCTTGATGGTGATATGCAATGTAATTAATCAAGACCTGACCTGTAGGTCAGCAGATACCTGCTGCAAGCGCCTGAATGGAGTGGCTAAATATGCAATTAGAATCTTTTGTAATTGCTTATGACCTCAACTGTCAGTTCTTGTTTGGGCAGGTCTAGTTCAGGAGCACTTGAAAGAAAATGACCGAACAGGCAATAGTTCTAGTTCTACCAAACGGGTTCTAGTCTCTGATGTATAAAAGTTACTTGAATTATAACGTTACCAGCAGAAGTTCTTGAGATGATGGTGCATGTGCAAAATAGAAAGCTGATTACTCATTCCTCGCCAGCAGAGCGGTTCTGGTCCATTACAAGAAAGAACAATTTAAGTCTTGAAAGATGCTGTTTAGTTACAAATCCAGCCATTATGTTTAGAAAATGAGCACAGCTAAGCTGTTCAGAGATGAAAATGCTGCAGCTAACGGCATGCTGTCACACCCCAAGGAAGAACATTTACTCAGCCATTTCAATTCAAGTATATGCTGGAGAAAAGAACTGAAAAACAACAAACAAAAAGTAACAAAGAATGATTATTAATACATAAAGGTATTAGATTCAATCTGGCATGCTGTAATGTTCGTTTTTTCTTTCAAGTAAAGAATCCATTCGATTACTTTGCTTCTGTGTCAGGTGCTGTGCCTTTAGAGATAGTTGTCAAAAAAGAAACTAAAGGCAAAGCTGATATGATTCTGGACGAGGTAATGAGTTTTGTTCAAGCTGGTTTTCAAAGCAGGCTGCTGGGCGAGCAAACTGAGGGAAAGCCCTGAGCAAACAGCTGTCCTCTCTCTGTCTACACAATAATACTGTCCTTGCCTGAAATAAGTGATTATTACCACAAAAATAATTTCCATTTGTCTCTCCTCTTTAAAACATAAAAAAGCGAAGCATTTACAATGGAAGTCAATGGGCCCAATTCGTAAATGTTAAAATTCTTGTTGTTTTAATAGAATAACTAGGAAATTGTTTTTTCTAACCTTTTCAGAGTAAAGTTATATCCAATTTTACAACTTTGTCACTATGACAATATAATGCTGTAAAAACTAAAATGCCTGTAAAAACGATCATTTAACAGCTTAAATGACAGACAAGACAGAAGATTATACGCTTCACATTTTGCTTTCAAACCTTCTAAAAATTGGCATAAATTTTTACTTTTTTTTTTTAAACCCAAAAAAAGTCAAAATCATTTATTGTGGTAATCAACATTGTCACAAATGTTGGCGATTGAACTTAGACCTGGAATATTCATATTCCGGTTTTGGAATGACGATGACAGAGTTTTCATTTTTGGTTGAACTCCCCCTTTAAAGCATCCCTTTAAGACCTTGTTATTGCATGTTCAATGGCAAATCCTACCCCCTTCACTGTAGTATGTTAATATTTTATACAACTGTTAGACATGACAAAATGCCCAAGGCTTTGGTTAGAGCACTGTTTCTCCATCTCTTTTCTTTTCCCCTCTATATTATGTTGGATACTTCTGGGACTTTAAACAACTACTGCCCTCATTATCCAAATATGGAAGTACACAGTGTATCACATAATGAATTTGATTAGAGTGTATTTATCTCAAAGCATTTCTGCACAGATACACACAGCGGGGCCGGAGATGTGACGGCACATCTGCCTCCAGTGTAGTTATTTCAGATCGTTTGTGTAATATCACCTTTTCCAAGGTTTGTCATCTCATCCCCCTGGGGCCAAATCTTGCCCTGGAGAGTAGGTTGGATAGGAATTAAAGCGGTACATATTTATGGGGCCAGGCCACAGCATTACGGACCACTGAGTAGTGAGAAATGAAGTGTTTAAAATGATTTAAAATGAATGAAAAGATGTTGCTAACCTGTATATTGTATAACGCTCTGCAAAATGCAACGTACATTATGCATCTCAGACCAAAAGATGGGTAGGATGGAAAAGAACAAATCATTTTTTTTTTTTCATTGACAAAATCCTCGGTGTTGAAATGCAATCACTATCGGATCAGGCTGATCCCAAAGTCTCAGCTTTCATTTCTCTAACGCACAGTTGCTCAAACTCCCTTCCTGTGAACGAGGGGTTTAGGATAGTTAAGATGATGTGGGTCTCTCTGCTACTCACAGCGTGTGTTTAGAACAGTGACCCCCCCCTCCCCCCTCATAACGCCTGTCAGCTTAGTGTCTGTTGCAGGCTCCAGCTTTCCCTCTCTCACTCTCGCCTGTCTTCACCACCCAGCGCAAATCCCTCTCTCCCAACTGACTCTCCTCTCAAAGCTTCAAACTCAGAGTTCTGTGTGGTTTTAAATTTGTACTCACCAGATCATAAAAATGCAATTTATGCATGCACATTCACAGACACACAGGAGCTCACATTTGCACTTGCTTGCATACACACAGAATGCCTCTGTATCCCTTGAGATATAACAACAAAGTTACGTACGGACACTCTCTACCTTTAATGGAAATATAAGGGGCGGTCAAAGTTGGGTCACGTTTTCCAAAGCCATGGTATTATGGTATTAACACAATTCAACTGAACTCTCAACCATAGTTGGCTAATGATGCTTTTGGGAAACGTACCCCAAAAGTACAGCTGAGTGTGCCTGTGTGCATATAGTCAGAGGATCAGGGGCAAGCCCATTACGGTTAAATCTTTGACCACAGTTTCTGAGTTGAGACGACAACAGCCGACTGTCTTCGGAGGGGGAAAAACGATCACATTTCAAATGAATGTGTCATAAACCGGTCTCTACCGAAACACTTGTTTTCTTTTCTTTTCTCTTTTAAAAAAAAAAAAAATACCATGATTTGTTTTTTGTTTTTTTTAAATGATCACTAGAATGGGGCTGTCACACTTTGGCTGAGCGTGGTGTAGGCAGGACGGGAAGACAAAGATAAAAGTGAACAGGTTTATTGACAGAAAGAAAACACCAAACTGGACTGAAGCATTAACGAGAACTGACAACTGAGAACTAAGGCCTAGGCTAGTCCACACATACACAAGTCATTTTATAAACAGTTTTTCCTCCTTTGTTTAAAAAAATAAATAAAAAAATCGTGTCCACACAAGCACGGTTTAAATAAAATCTTTGTCCACATGAAAATACAAAAACACGCTATGAAGCGCTGTCAAGAGCATGCCAAACCAACAGGTGGCAATATACCCCTAAATCCATGTTGGCCAATCAGAAGTCTGAAAAAAAAAGGTTATTACCGGTAGGCTAACAACATGTTATCATAAGCAGTGACCTGGGTAGTATTGCATTCTGATGCCTCTGTTCCACAATATAATGGGAGAACTGTGAATTTATCTGTATACCTGTTATAAACCCTGTTAGCACAGTTATTAGCATGTTTATGACATATAACTGTGTATAGCCTACAATATGTTCAATATAATCAGAATACAAATGAGAAAAGAAGAGTTAACAACTGAAAACTAAAAAAAAAAAAAAAAAAAAAAAAAAAGAGAAAAAGACCATGAGGGTAAGATATTAATCTATACATCAGTTACACAAATTTAGTCATGTTATGTTTAAATAAGTTTCATAAGAAATGTTAGGTAATGCAGGGTCCAATGATGAGATGGCAAGTTTTAAAGTTGAGACACTCACACACAGATATATAATGCATATTTTAAAAACTTTTTTTTTTAATAAAATGGATATTTATTTGCAACAGTTATGTTAACAGCAATAATAAGATATTTCTGGTAATAACGCTGTGCTGCGTTGTCATGGGAACATCCCATGGTGAAAATAATTAGGAAATTACATTGTCTTTATTTGCTCTCTTCACCATGTGCGTTCCAAAACTGCTACATTATGGCACACAAGTGCCCTGCTCACTCCAAAGTCCCCACTTCATGGGCTCTGCCCTTCGAAGGGAGTAGGGCATAGGGATGCTCACGACCAGTAAGCACGTCCCAGCCGGGTTCGTCACTTATTGGGGTCTCCTGGAAACATTTCCGTTGTGTTCTATTCTATTTGCAGAGCGTTTCTGTATTTGGTTGTGTTGTGAGTATTTGGAGCACACGTTTTGTAAAACGGATGAAGATGTTTTCTTAATTTTTGGGTGTTTTTCTATTTGCATGTGTTTTCTTCAGTTGCAGAGCATTGAGCTCTCTCGGCCACCGTAAGATATAGATATTGATACATGCATCCTCCTGGGAAGTTTGTACTTGCGAAGTGGGAAGTCGTGTTTACGACGGCAAGTGGCGGTGAACTTTCTCTTAATTAATTACACAAAAATACTGCAAGGTTTTTAAACTCAAGTTCTAAAAAATGAAGAACAAAGAAATGTGCATCAGATGTGTTTTGCTTTTTTATGTTTTTAATTAATTTATGAAGCTTTATCGTTACATATTACATTGTTATATTATAATGCCATCATATTCTGTGCAGGCAATTAGCTTAATGCGCTGTAAATAGAAAAGCCTGACAATACCACTGCTAAATACCTTTCGGTACTATGGTATTCCGCCATGTTTCTCACTGACACGCCCCCAACTCGTAAAGATCGGGGCTTAAAGTTAAAGAAAATCCCGAGCTTCACACTCGTTACGACATTGTGGTGGCGTTCACGTGTAAATATGATCTTTCGAGATGACTTGAACGCACCATTACTACGCTTGCAGACACACTATGACGAACGGCTTACATATAGCGGCCTATAGAAACAGCCACTAATGAGGCATCTATACATCAGTGACTGTAACAATCATCCAACTTCCACGGGCAACAGTAACCATGGCAACTGGCATTCTAGAGGCCTGCAGCACACAGGCCTGAAATGTATAAAATATCAAAACATTACATTGTAATTCGTCAAACTCAGCACAGCACAACCATGACAAATATTTGAACAAGGCAATGATGCAGGAGCATGGATGTCTAATCTCTAACTGAAGGAACACAAGCTTGGATGGTGAACAAGAGAAGTATTGTTTATATCCTCATACAATAGCATACCTGTAACACCTCTGGGAGCACATCACGTCAATAACATAACAGAATAATGAAACGAGCCACGGGGCCAGATCTCACAGGAACAGGGAGAGAAAATCACTTACTGCCTTCAATGATTAGAAAATGTGCATGTGATAAGCCTAGATGCATCTCTGTCAATGCGTTGATTTATAAGAGTGGGAGGGAAAAGACAGCGGGGTGCTATAGAAATGAAACCTTGTGCAAATGAGCACAGATGCTGAAGGGAGGGAAAGGGATTTCGGCTTTCTTTCATTATTAACAGTAGGACTTTTCATAAGATTTCACATTCATTCTGTCCCCTTGACACAGGACATTTACACTGTAGAGAAGAATATGAATGGGGTATAAGCAGATATGCAAAACAATCTATGGTTAGATCCTGTACTATGGGATGTGAACTGAAACGGAGAGATAATCTTTGCACAGTGGTGACAATGTACAAAAAAACCTGTTCAAGTCCCATTAAAAAGATAAAGAGCATTAAGGGAGCTTATTTACGGAAACGATGCACCATGAAATATGCAGGAAGATCACAATTCAAAACACTTTTGTGGTTTCTAATCGACCTTCTCAGTGAAGGAGAAAGAGAACCAAGCAAAATAAAAGATTATTTGGTTTAGTTTATTATTATTTTTTGAATGCCAAGCCATTTTCAAGAGAAGTTAACTCCAGATTAAAATGACATTATCTGTCATTTTAAGGTTGATGACTAGTAATATATGCACTGAATGTACTATAATCTATAATTCATTAAAATCTACATTCACTCAAAAAAAAAAAAAAAAAAAAAAAGCATCTTATAGGAGTCAGTTTCATGTTTCATTTAATCAGAAATCTCTCTATATATATTGTTAGATATATTTGATCCCTTTTTCTTAGTTTAATAACTCTATTTTTAAATGTAGTAGAAGACAGATTTATTCTGATCTACCTTTCAGGCAGGCCAAATCTAAAAAATGTAATTATACACAATATTCTACTGTGATTCATTTCATTGGTTCTCATAACCAGGCCATTAAGACTACCAGAACTGAAGCCGTGGAAGTCCGGTTTGTCCTTTATGTGAGTTCAGATACAGAAACCTGCCAACACTATCAGACCTGAACTCCTGCACACCTGCAGCTAATGGCAGGTTTATTCATGTGCCAGAACACATACAGAGCCAGAGACAGAGAAAGAGTGAGAGGGATGGGAAGACATAAAAGGGTGAGGAAAGCACAGAAAATAGAAAAAGAGAAGACAACGTCAAGCAAAGGTTAAACCTCCTAAGAGGATGATGAACTGCCTGATCCTTAAATGAACTGTTCAACCAAAAAATTAACCTTCTGTGTCATTTACTCACCGTCATGTCGTTTCAAACTTTATTGGTTCTGTGGAACACAAAAGGTGAATTTTATTAAAAAATATTACAAAAGTGGTCCATAAAACTAAGCCAAAGACCACCACTGACGAATATAGCACCACTCAAATGTCCTTTGCTAGAAAATACTATTTCTTAAACTATGCCAATTAATCTTATTTCTCTATATCTACAAAATTAATTAATTTGGGGTCAAGCCTTAGAGAGCAAAGTGGGTTTCTTAAGCTGATAATTCATTGTTTCACTGTCTTCTTCTCAATGTAGGTCTAAAACAATTAGCCAAACTTCATCTTAAACCTACCACATTCAGCTATTTCAATAGAACTAAACTCAAACAATAGCCGATCCACCATTCAGCGAGGAAATTTTATATTTCAATACAGTTAAGCTGAAATTAAATATTTCTCATTTAAGAATCCATCACAAACCCTTGAGATTTCATCTAACCTTTTGTGAGACAACAATAAACTTATTCATTTCCACAATACTTTGGATATCCTTGCTGCATAAACTCATTAATTAGACTATCTGGTGATAGACAGAACTAAATCATGAGCATTTACACAAAATGTAGACATGTCCACATAGTTAATATGTGCTTCAGTGCTTTTTCAAGATAATGAGAAGAAAAATATCAATATAAATCCTGTTACTGCCTCAAAATGGTTCTTTACCTTTAATCAAAAAGGAACATTTTTACTTCCTTGAAGTTTATAGAACATAAAATATGAAGTAGTTCATGATAGTGTGACACAAACCATAACACATTCCTGTAAACTGTCTCTTCTAAGCCCCGATAAACATTATACGTCTTGCCCCGATCTAGTTAAAACTGCACTCATTCATGTAAACAAATCTCTAGCATTAATGACTTCATATTTGGATTGTTCTGAAAAAAAAGAAAGAACAAAAGATGATTGCCTCAGTAATTGGCTGTGCTAATGGTTATTGTTTCTAGTGGGCATTCATAAGCATGTTTAATTGTAAGGTGAGCACATTCAGCATGCTGGGCCCTCAGGAGCCGTGGTTTCCGGTCACGATATCAATCAGCTAAATGAGATTGGCCCATTAAATAGCTTTAATTACCTAATCACTGAAGCAGGACAGAAGCATGGAATCAATTAAAAAGGATAATGTAAAATATGACTTTGTTTTCAAAAGCAATATTTAAAAAGGTCTAAGCTACTAAAAATGACTGACAGGAGTGCAGGTCATGGTGGGCTCTGCTTGGATGAGCCTGTATTTTAAAATTCACATATACAATATTTTACAGTCTCCAGTGTTTCCCATACATTGATTTATGTGTGGCGGCCTGCCACAATATCAATTTTGACCGCCACAAATAGATTTCAGTGCTTCCCATTCATTAACTAGACTGTAGCGGCCAGAAAATATATTTAAACTTCTCAAAATAACATAAAAGGTCTTTAATGTCGTGTTTTGCGCCATCACTGTCAAACAAACTAAAATCAAAAGTGCAATAAGTCTTTGTGTCCTTATCAAAAGACGGTCTGTTTGCGCTGCACAAAGAGAAGTGCGCACATCAGCACATGATCAGCTCCGCATCTCAGCTCACAGTGAATGAATGCAGTGAACTCCATCTGTGCATGTGAAGAGTTTAGCGTGCATTTGGGAACACAGTTATGCAATATTTTCACATTTGCATAGTTGACGGTCACAGCATTTCACTAGATTTGTAATGAGACACTTTTATAAACTTATTTTCCACCAAAATAAAAGCTCGACTGTGGTTTCCGTCAAAATAAAAGGGTTTGTCTCTTGCATGTATAGAAATTAGCACAAAACTAATTATGAAAGTTTCATCTATTTTTCAGTGCATTTGTTTTACATTATGTCTATTACTGTCATGGGAATAATATTATATTATTATTAGCAGTAGTAGTAGTATTATGTAGTGTAATGTAGACTGAGACCCCGAACCCCCCTATGAGGGACAGAGGTCCATCCACCACAGTTTCACAAAATCCTGTGGGAAACACTGGTCTCTCTCTACCACCAATACTAATCAGCGATTAATCAGTGACATCATTTTGCACTTCAGCTTCTCATCAGTTTTTCTGTCCAATCAAGCCTTCTCTTCCCAACATATAAAAATACGCTAAAGTGTCTGAAATTGGTTCACACTTATCCACACATTTACTATTTTCTTATGGAAAACAGCACATATTGCATTGTATAGGATAGTGAATGATTCAGGCTATGTATATGCTTTCCATTGGGGTGAATGAAGCCTGGTTTCGCATCAGTGTCAAGTAAAACTCCATTTAGGTGATCATATGCACAACCCAGCGCAACCACAAAACATATTGGACCCATTTGTATTCTGTACAGAATGCCATCTTTTCTCTGATGACATGTGACCAGCGGGACAATTATCCCCTTTAGCAATCTGCCACTCACATGAAATCACAACAATTAACGAACGACAACAATCCAGTCAATTCCTGATGAAGAAAATCAAGTCCCACCCAACATTTTTAGAGAAGAAAAGACAATCGCTATTTACATTTCATGCTGACTTTAAAAAAGGGAAGAGCTCTTCTACATCTTCCAATTCGAGGAAAAACTGCTCTTATCAAGTCATTTCTTAATGTGATTTAAAGCAATACGTTTTTCAAGATGTTAAATATAAATGACCCGTCTGACCCTCATATAATTAAGGAAAGGCACAACCTTGCCTGCGAAGGGGCTGCTAATTGCATTTTCGAGGTTACGTCCAGTGATCTCTTTCAGTCATACTGTGTTCTCCTGCAGTGACCACTGCTACATAATGACCTCACTGTGTGATTAAAACTGTCCTCAACAATTAATGCTTATAATCTCCTTGACAACACTGGGTGAGCCAGGGTGAGGCAAGCATAACGAAAATGAACCGCTGCAATGGACAATGATGAGTTTCAAGCGCCCCATGGTTTAGATTCAGGGGTTAAAAAAGGCCAGTGAAGTAATAATAGCTTCTGAATGTTGACCTCCTCACATCAGGTTGAATATGCATCTGAGACAGGGAGTCTGACTGGATTGAGTATGTTTCCACAGCATTATAAAAGCTTTGAGACATGATTTCAACAGAATAATGACATCAATAGCATTCCATTTTAGCAGGTTTTCACACTGCACAGATTAGAGCTAATCTGGACCTCCAGGCATGAGCAGAAACACACAGACTCACACTATTAGACTCACTGCAGCAAGACAGATATGCATGCATCTCGCTTCCTATAGTTTATTATTACCAGCCGACCCTGGTGGGGAAATGTTATGCTTTTACATGGGGAATTATGGATAAAAATCCACTAGCTACCTCAGGCAAGGGAAAATACAAACTTCATTCCAGAGCTTCTATTAGCATGCAGAGAATGTATGCTGAAAAGCTCACCTGGCTATTCCTGGCGCTGGGCGGTAAAGTTTAAACCGAGAGTAGAAAAAAAAAATCAGTGAACAATACAAGGCTCTGAATATTTCATGGACATGGTGTGGTTACCCTCATGAATTTTTCAGCTCACAGACGGATTGGGAAGGTGTGAAGGGAATGCTGTAGGTAGTCAGTCACAGACCATCCGTAATGCCATCCATTTCACTTACTCTTGTAATGGTGCATCATGAGAATGTTTTTGTGAATGGCTCAATGAGCAATGTCACTTTCAAGTTTGAAGGTGACAGAAGAGTTGTGATTGATCAGTGTGTTTCCTTTATGAACTTCATTATCTTTAAAACCAAACTACACAAATTTACATTAGTTAATGCAATAGCAGACATGAAATAACAATGAACACATTTTTTAAAGCATTTATAACATAAATGCATTTATAGAATAACCTATTAGCAATACAGCTTATTCCTTCATATAGTATCAATAAATTAACATTTTTAATAGTATAAATTAATATTACTTTAATGTATTATGAAGGGACATGAATTAATAATTAAAAACAGTAAATTTCTTAAAAAAAAAAAAAAACTCTAGATTACATTTTTTCTTGATTGCTTAAACACTATAACCAGGCTTCTGAATTAAAATTTCAAAACCATAACGCCATAACCATTTATCAAAAACCCATTTCCCTAAACTATAAACACTATTCCCCTGTTTTGACACATAAGTCAGATTTATTGAACTGTCGCTGCAAAACTCTACACACAAATCCCTTCATTTCTCATTGCCATTTAGAAAGCACTTGCATTTAATATTGTTCACTCAAGTCAGCACAGCTTCAGCTCAGTTAGCACACAATTACCCAAGTGGAAACAATAAGAGTCAAAATTGATCACACACCAATCAGAACCTTCAATAGATAAATAAATATCAGTTAATTATTATCATTAAATATCAGCCAGAGTCAGTTCATTGGGGTTTGGAACAATGGATCCAGAAAGACATGAAGGAAGAGGTTGAGGACACTGGAGTGGAGGAGGAGGAGGAGGAGGAGGAGGAGGAGGAGGAAGAGTAGATGGGAGTGATGGAAGAGGAAAAGTAGGAGGTGGAGGAGGATGATGGACAGTAGGGAGTGGAGGAAGAGGTGAAGGAAGAGGATGGGGAAGGTGAAGGTGAAGGGCAAGGCCAAGGAGACAAGCAGTGCCACTAGTTACCAATGTCTTTGTCCATGGTATGACTATAAGCGAGGCTGGGCAAAGAGTACAGCCAAACTTGAATCACTTCACCGTCGCCTCGATCATAAGAACCTTCAGGGAGAAAAACAGGTACAGTAGATGTACTTCAGACTGGTCTCTACTGTAACTTTTGAGTGCAGTATACTTTGCTGTTACAACACATACATACTGTAGCTGTTGCCCTATACTACTGTAATAAAAAGAAATGCATCAAATTGCCTCACATACAGATAGTTTTCTGAATGCTTTCATTTTGTAAAAAGGATGTGTTACAGTTACAGTAATCAGTACTTCCATTTTTCTAGGACACAGAGACGAGGAAATGGAAGAAGCCTGCCAAATACAACCCCAAATCAGAAAAAGTTGGGACACTGTACAAATTGTGAATAAAAACAGAATGCAATGATGTGGAAGTTTCAAATTTCAATATTTTATTCAAAATACAACATAGATGACATATCAAATGTTTAAACTGAGAAAATGTATAATTTTAAGGGAAAAATAAGTTGATTTTAAATTTCATGGCATCAACACATCTCAAAAAAGTTGGGACAAGGCCATGTTTACCACTGTGTGGCATCCCCCCTTCTTTTTATAACAGTCTGCAAACGTCTGGGGACTGAGGAGACAAGTTGCTCAAGTTTAGGAATAGGAATGTTGTCCCATTCTTGTCTAATACAGGCTTCTAGTTGCTCAACTGTCTTAGGTCTTCTTTGTTGCATCTTCCTCTTTATGATGCAACAAATGTTTTCTATGGGTGAAAGATCTGGACTGCAGGCTGGCCATTTCAGTACCCGGATCCTTCTTCTACGCAGCCATGATATTGTAATTGATGCAGTATATGGTCTGGCATTGTCATGTTGGAAAATGCAAGGTCTTCCCTGAAAGAGACGACGTCTGGATGGGAGCATATGTTGTTCTAGAACTTGGATATACCTTTCAGCATTGATGGTGCCTTTCCAGATGTGTAAGCTGCCCATGCCACACGCACTCATGCAACCCCATACCATCAGAGATGCAGGCTTCTGAACTGAGCGCTGATAACAACTTGAGTTGTCCTTGTCCTCTTTAGTCTGGATGACATGGCGTTCCAGTTTTCCAAAAATAACTTCAAATTTTGATTCGTCTGACCACAGAACTGTTTTCCACTTTGCCACAGTCCATTTTTAATGAGCCTTGGCCCAGAGAAAACCTCTGCGCTTCTAGATCCTGTTTAGATATGGCTTCTTTTTTGACCTATAGAGTTTTAGCTGGCAACGGCAAATGGCACAGTGGATTGTGTTCACCGACAATGTTTTCTGGAAGTATTCCTGGGCCCATGTTGTGATTTCCATTACAGTAGCATTCCTGTATGTGATGCAGTGCCGTCTAAGGGCCCGAAGATTTCAGGGGATTTCATCCAAGGGTCAATCCTCAAAGGCAAATAAAAGTGACGCGCCACAGGCTTCGTACACTATCTCTGTGGCTCAGACCCCGGTTCCTCGCTTTGGGTCCCACTCTAGGGGCGCCTTGTTGTCACAAACTTCTTTCTCTTTTGAAATTGTGTTTTTTCTCCTCTTTACTTTTTACCACTGTTTAAATTGCAATTCATGGCGATAGCTTGATTGACAGAATTTTAATGTTACATTCCCTTAATATCCTTAGACATATTAAAAACATCTTGGATCGTAACAGTTATGTTTAGGGTAGTGTTTAGTGTAGGTGATATGTTATTTCCAAACACAATAGAGCAGTAACCTAATAGCGCCAATGTTGCCAGATTCACGTTGATCTGTTTTGGAAAAAAGTGAACATGCTTTTAGTCATGAAATCTGCAAGAAATATATTATCATTTTGCCTATTTTTTTCCCCCAATGAGCCACCTGCGATGGTTATCGATATGTAAGATGCTTATGATGTGTAATCTACAAAGAGGGTCTGGTAAAGATTGTCTAATCAATAGCGGAGACCTGCGCAAATGTCATTTCCCTTTTTAGCATCTGGCAACTTCCTGCAGAAACCCAATGCGAAAGTCAGAGCAATACATACAAGGAAACAAACTCAAAATAATGAATGAAACAACCTTTCCTGTAGGGCATGTATGTGTCTAAATGTGCCAGAGAGAACGTGAAGGAGAGAGAGAAAGGCATTGTAGCCTATATCTTGCATCTGCCTAGTGAGAGAAAATCAAAGGGCAACTGTGTGCTCCTCACATGCAGAAAAAAAACTACAGCCCAATAAAAATAGCTCCTATTTCATTATGAAACTGTATCACTCCTTCCATCACCTTTGTTTGTTCATGTCTTTCACATTGTCAAGGGATGACACAAAATAGGGAGCAAACTCAGAGCAACACATCTCATTGTGAAAAAAAATACTGCTTCGTTGTTACTTTGTGAAGTTGAAAATGTCATTGTGCAGGTAAATGTACTGTAAAAAATATTCAGCAAATACTGCAACATACAGTGGCCCCAAAATGTTTTGGGGCACTTAAGATTTGAGACAAAATAAACATTTTCGCAGAACATACGTAGTCTTTCCAATTTTTCAAACCAACTAGTTGTCCCAAATGATTTCTAGTGAAATTTTAACCAATATATCTTTTTTGAAAGCTAATTAACCTGTTCTTTTGTGGAATGCTTTGCTTTAAAAAGCTTTTTCTGTTTTGTTAAAAATTAGGTTGATTTTTAGTTACAGAACTCAAAAAAATATTTGTTAAAATTGTCCAAATACTTTTTGGGGCCGTTCTGGATTGATCCCGGGTCTATCGGGGCCCTTCATGATGTTGACAGGTGTTAATAAATTTCTTCCTGTGAGAAAGCCCCAGTAATCCCACCAGCAAAATGCCGGCTGTAATGGATAAGATCTTAGATAATACTTTCGGGAAGCCTGTTTGGCATCTATCTTTTAAACACTAGAGGGATTTTCACAGTCCAGTGCCTGAGTCCTTTTTATCACGTTTATTTCTTTATGGCTTTCAGACGCATGATTGAACTGAGTGATTATTAGGGGATTTTGCACTGTGGCAGTAAGTCTGTTAAATTGACCTCTCCGCCTCTCTCTCTCTCTGACAGGTTGAGTGTACGGCAGGTAATGAGGCTCATCTGTAATCAATGGGGAGACTTTAACTAAAAAGAAAATAGTACAAAATCTAAATTAAATCTTTAGGGTTTGCTTAAAGAGAGACACTTCCCATATTAACATCAATCCAGGAAAAGATAGAGAAGATAATTTGAACTCTATGAAGCAGAACTGTATTTTTAATTAAAAAAAGCAAAAGAGAGAGAAGGGGGAAGAAGAAAGGGGAGGAAAATGCCTATAGACACCTACACAATGCAGTCTAAGACATGAGACAATCAATCAAGTCCATATTGATGTTTTGCTAAATTCGTTCCTTGGCTGTCACAGTATCAATTTAACTACTTTTTAAATGGTTGCTAACACTGGTAGGTCAGAATCGACATGCAGCTTTGATGTGGTGTTTACAAGCCTTATTATTCTGGGGGGAAATTTAAAAAAAAAAAAAAAAAAAAAATCCCTTTACATCAAATTAATATGATAAAATAAAATGAAATGAAATAATAAAATAAAATGATTACTTTCAGTCCTACAGCTCCTGATTGGACAATATGCATTCCAGCAGTGTAAAAACACTGTAGTAACAGTAAAGCATTTGCTCACCACATTACGCAGCACTCATAGCTGAATGTTGTTTTTGTTGCCTAGCAACTTTCTGTTATGTCAGAGATAAGCACTATTCTCCATCGGAAGGATGGAACGCAATGAATTTGTTTAGTAAAATAATGCTTTAATATTTTCTTCTCAATATTTATATTATGAATTATATTGACAAATTAATAAAAGAAGAAGGTTTTCAAGGTTATGCCTAACAGATTCCTTTAGCTGTGATTATACTCCGATACTGCATGGACGCTCTTACCATACTGCTTAAATTTTAATGCTAAAACATTTGGACTCACCATTTAGACAAAAACAGGGTCTTATGCATCTGAGAGATCTAGAAATTGCCCAGAATAGAGGGTTAGTTCACCCAAAAATGGCATTTCTGTCACTAATTACTCACCCTCACCCTCATGTCGTTCCAAAACCATAAGACCTTCGTTCATCTTCGGAACACAAATGAAGATCTTTTTGATGAAATCCGAAAGCTTTATAATATATATAAAATAGCTTTCTGTCCTTCCATAGACTGCAACACGATTGTCACTTTCAAGGCCCAGAAAGGTTGTAAAGACATTGTTGAAAGAGTCCATGTGACTACAGTGGTTCAACCTTACTTTTATGAAGTGATGCAAATACTTTTTGTGCGCAAAAAAAAACTTTAATCAACAATTTATTTTCTTCTGTGTCAGTCTCTGACGCTGCTCACGTGAGCACAGTGAAGTATGTGTGTGGTGCTGATGCAGGATCCGGCCAATAATGAGCTGACGTTCTGACGTATAGACGTCTGCACTGTTTACACAACGTGAACAGCATCAAGAGACTGACACGGAAGAGAAGAAATTGTTGAATAAAATTGTCTTTTGTTGTTGTTTTTTTGCGCACAAAAAGTATTCTCGTCACCTCATAAAATTAAAGTTGAACCATTTATTAAAGTAAAAGATGAAAATGAAGATTCAGATTAAATTTTTTTCTTTAACCCCGTTATTTAACTGTCAAAGGTAATTCGTTTTTAGAAAACATCTTTTCCCTTGCAAAGCATGCTGATCTTGCGGTGATTCAGAGTTTATTTAAAAAAAGAAAGCTTTTAATTATTTGAATTTATAGTCCTCTAATTTCTGAAAAATATAGCATTAGATGGCATAGAATTACTGGATAAAGTGGGTGATAAAGCATTCAAAGGACAATGTTATGAAATAAAAAACTGAACTGTGAGATTGTGATCTCATTACATCATGAAAACATCTTGGGTTACTTGACTGTAACCCTGTTCCCTGAAAAAGCAGGTACGAGATGCTGCGCTTGATTTAAGCGCTATGGGAACGCTTCTGTGCGTGACAAGCTGTGAACATATGTGTGCAACACGTCAATGGAATTGACTTTGAGCTTTTCGGACAGTGACGTCATTGGAATGCACGCACATCAGAGGCTATAATTAGATGTGCCACAGGTGCATCGGCAGGTATAATTTTGTCTGAAGAGCAGTCCTGGGACATCCATAGTGCGCCAATAAAGCGCAGCATCTCGTTCCCGCTTTTTCAGGGAACAGGGTTACAGTCAAGTAACCCAAGACATTCCCTTTCAAAAGCTACACTCAATGCTGCGCTTGATTTAAGTGATATGGGAACGTGAATACCCACCGCCACACTGTGGGTGTCTGGACCCCTTACGGTTGTGTAGTGTGTGCTTACAAGAATGCAAAGGTCTCAGACATGAGCTTGCAGAAAAAAAAACTATCTACAGCCCAGTAAAAATAGCTCCTACTTCATTATGAAACTGTATCACTCCTTCCATCACCTTTGTTTGTTCATGTCTTTCACATTGTCAAGGGATGACACAAAATGGGGAGCAAACTCAGAGCAACACATCTCATTGTGAAAAAAAATACTGCTTCGTTGTTACTGTGAAGTTGAAAATGTCATTGTGCAGGTAAATGCACTGTAAAAAATGTTCAGCAAATACTGCAACATACAGTGGCCCCAAAATGCTTTTGGACACTTAAGATTTGACACAAAATAAACATTATAAAATAAACATAAACCAACTAGTTGTCCCAAATGATTTCTAGTGAAATTTTAACCAATATATCTTTTTTGAAAGCTAATTAACCTGTTCTTTTGTGGAATGCTTTGCTTTAAAAGTGTTTTTGTTTTGTTAAAATTAGGTTGAATTTTAGTTACATAACACAAAAAAATATTTGTTAAAGTGTCCAAATACTTTTCTGCAGGAAGTCCAGAACTGAAGCAATCTGGCAGTTAACTGGATCTGCATTACATGCAGTGCACCACCTTTCAAAGACACCCCATTTATTGGCATCCTTCCTCTAGTGGAGGGAGCCCTAGCACTGAGAATGGTCTCTATGATATCAGCTGAAAACCCAGTGTCCCTCAGTACCCTTCCGAGGCCATGCATGAAGGTTCCACAACTCGGGCTGGCGTTATTGTCCGCTGCGTTTGAGACTGAAGGTCCCTCCTGTTTGGTATCACCCAGTGCGAGCCGTCGAGGAGAGATATTATTTCCGAGAACCAAACTTTGAACCAGAACCTTGGCCAGGACCCCTAAGGGTGTAAATCGTCCTAAGGGACAGGAACTTGTCCTGACCCTAAAGCAGAGCCTGCTGCGCTCGCCTGTTAGAAGGCGCGAACACAGTCCACCTGATGATTTTTGTGACTACCATAGTATTGTGCACCTGTGCTAGGACATGATAGCCCCTTAACTGCTGGAGGAAGTATTTCAGGGCCAAAAATACAGCCATCCATTCGAGGCAATTGATGTACCAATCAATATGATGCCTCCCCAGATCCCTTGAGCTGGATGACCACTTAAGACCGCTACACAGCCCGACAGGGAGGCGTCTGTCGTTAGCATTCTACGATGGCAAGACGTACCTAGAGTGGGACTCAAGACAAGGAACCGGGGTCTGAACCACGTAGAAAGGGAACGAAGCCACAGCGCATAACTCTTACCATAAACATGGATTTTAGAAAGAGCATGAAGCGTTTATCGCGTGACTTACCATAAACATGGATTTTTAGAAAGGATATGAAGCACTCAGCGTGCGCCCTTGCCCTTATTTGCCTTTAGGGATTGTGTAGATGAAATCCCCCAGTTTTGAGCCACAACTGAAGTAGTATCATGTGCAAAAGACCCAGAGGGATCACTGTAGACCACAAGCCCCTGCAACCACGATAGTCTAATAAGTTGCCGTCGAGGGCACAAAGACGCGCGAAAAAAAAAAACGTTTCCCCTATGTACGAGTTAACGTCATAGAGTATATATATATATATACATATATATATATATATATATTTACAAAGACCTGCTTAATAATGCTATAGTTTCTAGTGCATTTTGTCGCTCTGCTATAAATTGTTTATAGACTTCTCCACTGAAATAAAGGGGTTTAACCGATTTGGAACCAGTGTTGTCGTTCCACTCTGTCAGACCATTTGAGCCTGGAGCAGGTTGAGCTTCTGGCATCTCTCTGATATACTGAACCTGGTCACTGGAAGGAGTAAGGCTCTTATCAGGCCGTCCCACCCTTGACAAGAGCAATGGACCTGTATGAAGGGCTTTGCTTAGGGCACTGGAGCAGTTGCTGAGCACATACTTCCATCTATTCGTCAGGCCAAGAGCATGTGTGTTTGAAGTAGAGGCAGCATGTGGGTGGGCGTTCTTGACGTGGGCTTTATACATCTGTGAATACATAAGAGTGTATGAGGGATTGTGCTTAATATTCATTATATGTGAACAGCGGGACAACTCTGAAATGTTTAAATTTTTTATCCTTTGCATTTTTTTTCTTAACATAAAGCAGGTGTACACTAATGTCTTCTCAAATCTGTATGACTTTCTTTATTTTGTTCAGAAAAGAAGATATTTAGAAAAAAAATTGTGTCCATAGTTTGAAATTGACTTTCAATGTTAGAAAAAAACCCAAACAAACAATTGTATTTAAATGGAAGAAAGAAAGTCACACAGGTTTAACGACATGCTGTCACGCATTGCTGCAGTGAAGCGCATGACTCAGGAGAGTGTGGAAAAAAAAAAACAGTCTTTAATCCAATTATCCAAAACAAAAATACTCAGGAGAACTAAAGCACCAACGTAAAACTCAGGCGACACCGAACAATGAACAGAAAGAACTCATACTTAAATACAAGGGTAATCAACTGAACAGAAACAGGTGCATGGAACTAACTAGGGAACACAGGCACGCAAAACAGGGACAGAACATAGTAAAAAAAAATTAACCAAAACTTAACATACACGTTTCACATGCAAGTGAGCAAATTTCATTTTTTGGTGAACTATCCTTTAAGGCAGGGTTTTCCAAACCTGGATTTGCAAGGCAACTGCAGGATGACTGTGATCTAATGAAAAGCTAATCTTACAATTAAAAATACAAAAATTTGAAAATCAAAAATCAAAAATCAAAATAAAACACTTCATAAAAATATGAAATATTTTGTTTACCTGCATGTCATGTGACCATAAACTAAAATCAGTAAACTGTGAACATGCGAACTTGTTGGTAAATAATTTAAACATTTACTTAAAATCTCAAAAAAAAAAAAAAAAGTTTATGGCAACAGGAAACTAGATAATACCAGGAAAAACATTCATGATGAGCAATTGAACTCTCTGTCTCCATAGAATTAAGTTTAGATTGCATCAAAAAGAAATATTCTTTCCCACTTTGTCTGTTTCTTCAGGCTCAGCTTGCATATGAGCATAAACAGAACCCCTGGGAGCCTGAGAACAGTTCAATCTCAAATCCATTCCCCCTGATCACACTTTGAGGAGAGGGGGAAATTAACATCTCCTCTGTCATCTAATAACTGCGACGATAGCGACTGCTTTGCTCACAGCAGCAGCACATTTAAGTCCTTCAGGCTTCACCATAATCCCAATGGTTTCAAAGGCACGTAAATGCAGAATAATTGAGAAGGAATTCCAGGTCAGGATAAGGACAGACACACAAGGCTGATACGGCTGTGGAGGGAGGTGAACAAACCCCTACAGGGTCCTCCAGGGACTGAAGCCGTGTGGATTTCCTAAAACATCACCCCTCCGCAGACAACTTTCGCTCTCCATCTCATGCTCTCTTTCTCCTCTTCATGCATTTCATTATTTCCATAGCCTGTTTGAATAACCCCAGAGGTGGTTTCTGTAAAAAAAAAAAAAAAACCTTGAGATGAAAACAAACACAGTGATGGGAAGAAAATAAACAGAGGCTAAATAAGCCCTTCATTTCACACCAGCGGAGCTCTGTAGTCTGGATCTCATCATCCATTATGCTGGATCCCTATTGGAAATCCACATTAGACTGGTGCTTTGATGTGGCTGCTGTACAGTCCTTGAGACTCATCAATGGAGCGTCATTCAACAAGATGGAAAAACAGAAATTGGAGAGGTTTATTACAGACAAGGCCACAACAGCTATCCTCATTCTCTCGGTCCTTTGTAGTGTTTCTGTAAGCTGACCCTCTTGTCTTGTTCCCTTCTTGTTTCATGAAAGCTGTTACTTCACTTCAAAAACTTTTCTTCATTGAACGCCAGCTTTGTTTCGACAGAAATAAAAGAATATGTGAAATAATGCTCAGTATTTTTTTGGAATTTGTCTCACCAGAGAAAGAATGAATGGGATCAAAGTTCGGCTGGTTAGCATTTAACTACACCATCTGACTACTAAAAAGTATCTACGTGTTCTGACAACACACACACACACGCGCGCACACACACACACACACACACACACACACACACGTACACACGCACACATACACACACACACGCACACACGTTGGGGTTTTGTGCTTTGAGGACTCTCCATAGACATAATGATTTTTATACAACCTTTACATTCTATCCCCTATACCTAAACCTTATAAACATTATTATAATGTTTTATTGAAAATTTAAAAATTCAGAAAGTTTTCTGTATACAGAAAAAAATCCATTTGCATTCGTTCTGAATGCAATGATACAATGTCCTACCTGCCTGTCAACATGTATTTCCATACCTCCACGCACGTCACATGCCACAACAGCAGTGCGTTGTAGACAGACAGTCACAGAGCACCACAAACAAACATCAGTTCCTCCTGAACCAAAACAACGAGCTTATGCTGAGTTCACCCCATGTCATAACCATGATTATGACATGGTAAGCCGTGATGTTGCACCCAGAGCTGTTCAAGTCGGATTTATGCATTTCTATGTCAACACTATCAATGCTGAAATGAATCTGCAGCTGTCAAGTGGTACAACTAGAGCTCTGTAAGTCGTTTACATTCATTATTATTATGTTATGTGCTTTGAGACATGATTTAATTTAACTCTGTCTCTAGTCTTGTGTTCATGTGTTTTGTAGGAGGCGTTGGCTTTGGAGACGCTCTGAAGGGAGGGTGGGATCTTATGCTTTCAAAGCTATAGCTTGCTATTGCTAGCCTTTCCAAAATTGCCTACCCTACCTTTAATATTTGAAAAATGAAAATCTTTGTTTAATCAAATCAGCTGTGTTTCATCAGTCAAAATAGTCAAATAGGAAAAAATAAAATAAAATAAACTGGAAATGAATTCATAGAGAGATGCCCTGCAAAGTTCAAACCTTTATCCCTTTCTGTTGCCTTTCACACAGACAACAGCTCACAATAGGTGTTAGTGAGACAATGAGAATGCAAATCAACCAATCACAGTTTAATAAATAAAAACAAGACTCTGCCATCCTGTAATGCAAACTTGATCGATTTGGCTGGAGGCATGGTTTTTATGCAGCAATATAAAGTACTCGACCTCTCAGTTTCTCTCCTTCCTGCTTCCTCTTTCTCTCACTCTCTCTCTCTCTTACTCTGTGAAATCAAGATGAAAGCTTGTGTGCTCTTGAAAGTCTTCCCCTCTGCTCGCGGTGCTGCTCAAACAAAGGCTCTGCCACAAATAACTTCATCATAGCAAAAGGCTGAAACACTGAGTCAGGCGGCTCACAGGCGCTGGCTTCTGTTTCAGCAGCCCAAAAGGAGGGCAGAATAAGGATGCAGGATTTGATTGACAGAACTAGGACGCTTAAATTGGTTTTAATTTTGTCACCACAAATAGTGGCCACATATGCAGCACATATAATAATGAAGATTTTGAATGCGGGATTAAGTTTTTCTTATACAGCAGTGCGATTATTGTTAACTAAAACTACAACTAAAACTGAAATTGAAATAAAGCTGAAATATAAATAAACAAACTAAAATTAGAAATGTTGCCTTGGCAACAAATTAAAATAAGTTTAAGCACTAATACTAACTGAAATGAAGTAAAACTATTTAGAAATATTTTTTTATTTAAAAAATGACAAAAAAAAAGCACATAACAAAAATAGGGTACAACGGGGGTAAAAGGCGCATTTGACTTTATTCTCTTTTAAACCACTAGATGGCACAAAAATTCAGCTCAGCACTTTTCTTATCCACCGCTTTTGACGATGCATGTGGAAATTTGGCTGATCCTTGACGCAATCGCCAAACAGCAACGCAAAGTTGATTCGGCGGTAGTTTGATCTAATATTTAACGTTTGTAGATTTATATAGCAAAGGAAAATCAATTAAACTATTGACTATATTTTGAGAGAAAGGTCTTGTTAATGTTTTTCAGTTTTGTTCAAGGTAATTAAAGCAACAGTTCTTTTAATAACGGAAGAAAAAGCGGCCCTGCTGTTGGGGCTAAAGGCACAATAATATGACTTTCTATAATTCAGCTTTGCTATCATTTTAGCACCTTCCCAAATGCTGAAAAATATGACTGAAACAAAGAATAACATCATTAGCATTGTCCTAATGGCCTCCTCTCACACTGAGGAACAAACATGAGACTTTCTGCAAATAAACAGCACAAATGAGAACACAGACCTCAAATGCTCTCTTCAAACAGAGCACATAAGGGGAAGTCAATTACACCACGTCTGTCTTTAAAAGCCCATAATGACCCTCATGGTGAAGGATTTGTCCTTAAATGCGGCAAAACTTTATGAGGTAATGGAGCATGATCCACAAGATGCTACAACACCCACATCATTATCGTCATCTTATTCTTCAGTAGCAACTACCAGCGTGGACCATAAACAACTTTCAAAACTGTTAGCTAGAATTTCAACTTGTTCTGTAGAAACTAACCCTCTGAAACAAAACAAAAGGAGAATACTAACCGCTGCGTTAGCCTCCAGACCTCTAGAAAGCTTTGTGCAACACATCTCAATGACAGTAATAACCTCAAATTATTTCCAGCATGAAAGTTGGAATATCAATTCGCAGAAAATCATCACAAAACCAATTCACAATGCCTGAGAGTATTATTATTAGAATTATCATTATCACGCTATGAATGCAGATGCTTTTATCTGGATATGAGAAACGAAGATTCATTGGTGCATACGAATGCCATTTAGAGAACACTTACAAAGAAGCCGAAACTCCTGTTGAATAATAAATATATCTATTAAAACCTCTTTGTTTTTACTTAATGGACCATATAGTGCCAGCATATTCCACTCAGGTTTTTTAATAAGTGCTGCCATTTTGTTTTGCATAACTCATGGAAGGGGCTCCAGAACCATGGAAGCCTTTACTTTTAGCCCCATTGCTGTCATCTGATGTTAACATACAGTATGCTTAGGTTTTCTTGCATTAAAGCACATTTCAGATATACATTACTCTTCAAAAGTGTGGGATCAGCCAGATATTTTATTCAAGGATGCTGAATAAAAGGGTGATTGCATTAATCAAAGGTGACATTTATATTGTTACAAAAGATATTTATAATGTTAGAAAATATTTCTCTTTCAAATAAATGCTATTCTTCTGAACTTTTTATTCATCAACGTACAGAGAAATTGAAAAAGAAATGAAAGCTAACATTCAGCAAGGACGCATTAAATTGAGCAAACGTGACAGTCAAGACATTTAATGTTAACATTTGCATTTTAAATAGATGCTGTGTTTCTGAACTTTCTATTCATCAAAGAAGACTGGAAATTTTTTTCCAATTACGCTTTCCAAAAAGTATTATTCAGCAGAACTTTTTTCAACATTGCTAATAATGAGAAATGTTTCTTGAGCATCATATGGACCTTGTGACACTGAAGACTGGAGTAATGGCTGCTGAAAATTCAGTCCCCCCTACAGGTGTTTCTATGAAAGAGCAGACTGGGTGTGCACTGAGTCATGCTGATGCATGATGATAGGGTAAAAAAAAAATGGACGGAAGTGGTGGGAAATCGGCCTCATCCATGACACAACGAAGAGGCAAAACAATTACTCTGATCCTCTTCACTTAAGTGCTGCTGCAAGATTTGACTGGCTAAACCCTCTAACTCTCTCCTGACTGCAACAGTTGACGCGTATCAGCGACTCAAGTGGTAAATCATACAACTTTCTTCCACGGTACGGGCCTTCACACATGGTTACGCCGCTCTGGTTTCACACACTCCGCTGAGCATGAACAAGAGGAGGATGTTGTATCGCTGGCTGTGAGAGGAAAGAGGCTTTTTGAGAAGAGCGAGGAGCCCAATCCTGTGAGGATATTGAGTGTTTTCTTGTTAGAGACTGAGAGGTTGTTAGCAATGCCGTGATTATAGAGTGCTAATTCTCATCTGCCAGGTTTCACATGAACAGACTATTGATGAGGGGTGTGTGATTCACATATACTGGTGTTCACTTTCCTTGAGAAAACCAATTAAATTCACTAAATAGCAAAGTTACATAAGATACATGACAAGAGAATTTGTCTTGTTTATCTTTTCTTACAGAATTTACAAATGAGGTAATTGAAATACAATTTTAATTCAAGATATAATTCTAAAACCAAGTATTAATATCTTTTGCAATTTGCTTTTCAAGTAAATGTATCTTGTTTAAAGGATTTCTTGATATTTTCCTGTAAATATTTTCCTATTTATCCAAATTTTTCAGCTTATTTTCTTCATTTTAAAAGCATGCTCTGTGAAACTTAAAAATAAATGATGTCTCCAAAAGAAGAAATGTTTAGAAAAACATTCACCAATACAGAAGTCTACCCAAAGCAATCCAGACAGTCATCAAAACTGTTTCTGAGGTCTATTGTGTATTCTTTGTCCTGGATAATTGAAGGTTTGATCTCCAAGCAACTACAGCCACGATGCCCCCCTTACAAAAGACTCATCTGCCATCTGAAGTCTTTATAAATGACACTGCAATCAGAAGCCCAGACTGAGCTCGTCGCAGACTCTAACAAGCCTTCCTTTTCTGTTTGCTCAGAAGTGGCCAGGTGTCTTTCAGGTGGTTTTTTCTTTCTCTCTGTCCTTTCAAAGGCAAGAGGCCATGGTTCTTTACACACACTCATGGGTCCTTTGTAAAGCCAGCGTTTTGTGTGTGCATGAATGTGTGTGTGTGTAATCTACTCTTGATCACGTAACTGAGGCTTATCTTCAAGGGCCAGAGATTAAACTGAGGTGTATCATTTAATTCTGCACAACAGTGTTTCCAGATTTACTACTTTATCACTGGGGTAGTAGTCAAACATTTCAGCACACTGTAACGATCACCTTTAGGTAAGTTACACACTTCATTATTATACTGCAACCCAGCTGCCTTTTACCAGTCAGAATTGTTTTATATACATATAAATATAGAGAGTTGTGCAAAATCAGGTAAAGTTTGATCTCAGATAAAGTGTATTTTACACACACACACACACACACACACACAAAAAAAGGCCACAAATACTAATACATAGTTGTGGTCAAAAGTTTACATACGCCTTGCAGGATCTGCAAATTGTTCATTATTTTAACATAATAAGAGGAAGAAGATGTAGCCTATGTACACTTTTGATCACAACCATCTATAATGTATTTATGTTCACAGCCTTATATCTGAGAAAATTAATACAATTATAGGCTAGAGTTAGTTCTGGTCCTCTAATTTAGCTATATTTCTAGAGCTATTTTTCATTAGTGGAGAAAAAAGGTCTGAATGAATAAACTAATATTCCAAAAAAAAAAATACCCATAAGAAACGTGTATTTTTTTAAAACATTTTTTTTTTGATTTACTGAATAAAGTCGAGTGATGGTGGTCCGGCCCTTCAGCATGGAACAAATTGCACTACGCTCACACTTTGTCTCTGTGTGGTTACAATGTCACAACATCACAATCTCTCAGTCGCCTGGCTCACTGACACCACCTAAGGGAACTGCTTCCTTCTGCCTCTTGACATCCCTCAATCTCAGGGGTTAAGTCTCCTTCATCGCCATATCTCCCTCTGTTGGTCTCTGTAACTCCTCTCTCGTTGTTTACAGCAGTCAAGGGATTGGGGCTTCACAATTTCAAAGAACAGCGTGTGACTTAGAGGGAGTTGGGTCTGTGAGCGAGTCATTATCCTCCATTACGGCTCTGCTTTTATCTGACAGAACGCTCCTCGCTGCTGCATAATGAGCAGAGATTGAATCACAGAGAAAAGGCATACCTCTCCATCTCTCACCTACTATATTCTCTCCCTGAGAAAATGTGACAAACTATTTTCAGGTGAAAACGTGAGATATTGAGAGAAAAACTGTAAATGAGCTTAGATAGATAGATAGATAGATAGATAGATAGATAGATAGATAGATAGATAGATAGATAGATAGATAGATAGATAGATAGATAGATAGATAGATAGATAGATAGATAGATTAATTACAGTAGGTCAGGATGTTTAATATGTAGTTGAATATGTAGATTTCTGCGGGACATGTTTCTCTCTGAACTTGATTTTCATTCATCATCTGTGACATTGATTGCGCAAGTACGTATCAACACACACAGCATTCATCATTTCTCAATCACCCCCTCTTGTCTCTTTAAAACAATACTTGCTTGCACGTCAGACACAATCAACCTGTTAAGCACAGTCATTCTGTCATTTTTTCTTTATTGTGCCCATAGGCAGCTCACAAGCAGACAGACGTTCAGGAGAGAGAAAGATCAACAGCTAAACATAAGCACTTCCATCATTATTAGACTGTCACTTTGGAGTGCTTTTTTTTTTTTTTTTTCATTTGAATCCGTTCCATCACTTATGTTGGATAAAAAGCTGTGAGGGTCAAGGCAAATGGCCAGTGACTCTACTTACTCGCCAAAGCCAACATATATTTGCATTTGATGTTTGTTGATTATGCTTTCTTTTACTCTAGTGCCACTTTCCTTTGCATTTCACTGCTATTTTTTACCCTTTGCTTTCTCTTTCTTTCTTCCATTCTGCTCTCTCCATTCGCTTCTCTCTCTCTGCTCTCTAGCCTCTCTGAAATTGGTCCCTCAGGCCATTTTGATCTTTCCTGGCCAATTAGTTTGCAGTGATGTGCTTTTCATCCAAAGGTTTATTTTCAGGAGGCCATGGGTTGACTGGACTGAAAGAACAGCCCCTCCAGTGAAGCGCACTGCTTCTCTCTGTCACTCACCCTCTGTTCTTCCTCTCTCTCCGGCTGATGCCAAACACGCACGCACACGCACACACACACACACACACACACACACACACACACACACACACACACACACACACACACACACACACACACACACACACACACACACACACACACACACACTATTCAGTCCAAAACACAGTGACAGTGTGTCCCACAGCTGAGAAACACTAGCCCTATTAAGACAGTTATTGTTGTACATGGAGATGTCTATCTATCTATCTATCTATCTATCTATCTATCTATCTATCTATCTATCTATCTATCTATCTATCTATCTATCTATCTATCTATCTATCTATCTATCTATCTATCTTTCTTTCTCTCTATCTATCTATCTATCTATCTATCTATCTATCTATCTATCTATCTATCTATCTATCTATCTTTCATTCTATATATCTTTTGTTCTATCTATATATATATCTTTCTTTCTATCTGTCTTTCTTTTTATCTATCTTTCTATCTATCGATCTTTCTATCTATCTTTCTTTTTATCTATCTTTCTATCTATCGATCTTTCTATCTTTCTTTCTATCTATCTATCTATATAGCTTTCTATCTATCTTTCTATCTGCCTTTCTTTCTATCGATCTTTCTCTCTATCTATCTTTCTATCTATCTATCTATCTATCTATCTATCTATCTATCTATCTACTGTATCTATCTGTCTATATCTTTCTATCTAGCTATCTTTCTATCTGTCTTTCTTTTTATCGATCTTTCTATCTATCTATCTATCTATCTATCTATCTATCTATCTATCTATCTATCTATCTATCTATCTATCTATCTATCTATCTATATTGTCGTGGAAATTCTTTATACGAATACAACCTACTTAATCTGACTTCTTCACCACAGACAATTTAAACAACTTCCAGTTGTTAAAAATAATAACTACAGTATCTCGAGGTAATTCCCTGAATACTTACAATACAATACAATACTTCCCTGAAGTAAGGTGACGGCGTCCCGTCAAGAAGCAACTATCACTTCCTCAATCACACATGAGCACACAGGTCAGTCCTTCTCAGGTGTACGCTGGTCCGACACAGGATCATTAATACTAACTCAGAGTATTACAGCCTCACCCCGAGGGCGAGTCTTCCAACACTATCACTGTCTCTGCGGTGGTCTTCTGAGCATAGAATCTTTAGCACTTCTATTACTACCTCAATCACACATAGATGTTCTGTTGTTGTCTTTTGGGCGTAGAATCTGTTTCTCAGCTGTGCAGCATATACCTGACATGACTACCAAGTTGCTCTTTGTAGAAATGAAGTTTTATTCACGGCCGGGAGATCACTGGTCACAACAACCAAGTGAGTCTCCTGAATAGAAAGATACATGTACATTTATATCATACAGTTGAGTAAAAATCAATGTTACTCAAGTCTTCTTCACTGTGATTTGTTCTGGTGATTGGTTTGTAATGATCTAAGCTAATCAAATGACTGTTAGTTCTACTGTGTTAAGCACTTTTTATATGGCCTTTGACCTGAGCATTTCTCTGTACATTTAATGTTGAAAATACCCATTACATAAAATATTTCTATCACTATCTATCTATCTATCTATCTATCTATCTATCTATCTATCTATCTATCTATCTATCTATCCATCCATCCATCCATCCATCCATCCATCCATCCATCCATCCATCCATCCATCCATCCATCCATCCATCCATCCATCCATCCATCCATCCATCCATCCATCCATCTAAAGAGCCGGGTAGCAATACCATGTTATGTGTTTTATATTGTTGGGAAGTAGTTAGGTTTAGGGTAGGGGTGGGGTTAGGTGCACCAAAATATCTACAGTATGAATTAAATGAATCATGTGCCGCATAAGGTAAGGAATTGAAAGCAATGGAGTTCAGTTCATAAATATATGCAGGGGTACCTTTAGCATCTTATTTGTGATGCACAAGTCGCTTGACCATGATTCACGGGTTGAAGAAAAGTGACAACAAATTTAGATACAGTGTTTACCTACGTTTGCCTACATTAAGAAGATTGATGCAACGCCCTCATCAACTGGCATCTGAATGCATTAGTTTAATCATGGAGAAGCCATGGAAATGTTCACTTGCAGATGTCACCCTGAGAAACAATTACCATCTGAACAGTGAGAACTGAGAGAAAGATGAACAGGCTTTTTTATTTTTTTTTATTTTTTCAGCACTGTAAATATTTTTTACAAATCACAGAGATGCAGAGAGGCATAAAGCAATGATTAGTGTCAATCAGTGGCCTTCATATCTCAAGCTGGCATGAACAAAAAGCACAATTGCACATTGTGTGTGGATGGGGAAAAAAGGCTGATGTGTTGTGATGGAAAGCCCAGCCGTCAGAGGCGTTTAGGCTTTGATGAGGAGGCATCTGTTCTCCTGATGGTGGTGGGGATGCGCTCTGCACTTGTGTGTGTGAGTGTGTATGTGTGTGTGTGTCAGCATGCCTCAGAGTTCAGCAGTCTAAGCCACACAAATGACCCACAATACGGCAACAAACCCACAGGGGAAATAAAACAACGAGACAATCGGATTTCAGCATTGAGGCACTTGAGCTATAAGGAAATGGAGGGGGGAAAAGATCATTTAGGCAGCCTTGCGTTCCTTTTCTCATGTGTCCTGTATTGAACTGATTGTATTAAACTGCCCCTTGTATTAAAGAAAGTCTCTATGTGATAATTAAATGTAATGGATGAATAACGATTCTGAGGATGGGGAATATGGGCCCATATGGAGCACTGAAAAAAACCTAATATGCTTTTACACATAGCACCGTCATGCCTCATGAAAAAGACATAGCAAAGGATATGAACTCTTGCAAATCTCATGTCGCTCTGTATTGACTGCTGTGGCTCAAAGTCTCACTTTATGACTTGTGCATATTATTTACTTAAAATCTTTAGGTGGATGAGAGTAGTAGCAATGCCTGATAAAAAAAAATAATAAAAAAGAAAATTCCAGTTTTAATAACTAGAGCAACTGATTCATTAAAAAGATCCATTAAGAGTAATTAAACATATTATTTAAAAAGGCCAGTATATATATATCAACACAATGCTGCTCTTCTCATATGCAAAATAAATACTGAATATATAAACACTATACTGTTCAAAAGTTTGGGATTGGAAATTTCTAATGTTCAACAAGGCTGCATTTATTTGATGAAAAAATACGGTAAATATGATGATTTAAAAAACTGCTTTCTATTTTAATTTTTTTAAGTAATTTAATCCTGTGATGGAATCATTTCTCCAGTCTTCAGTGTCACACGATCCTTCAGAAATCATTCTAATATGCTGATTTGCTGCTCAAGAAACATTTCTTATCATTATCAGTGTTGAAAACGTTTGCAGCTTAACATTTTTTTTTTTTGTGGAAATTGCATGCATTTTTTTTTAGGATCCTTTGCTTTATAGAACGTTTTTAGAAAGTTTTAGAATTGAAACAATGTAAAAGTCTTACTGTCACTTTTGATCAATCTAACGCATCCTTGCTGAATAAAAGTATTCATTTAGCCTACTTCATGGACTGACTGCATCAATAAAAAAAAAATCTGACCATTGTCGTCTGATTCTCAAATAAATAACTCTTAGGAGTCGGTTATTAGTGGAATTCTTAGTAATTCAAAAACATAAAACATGAATACTGTGATTCACAAATTCTTTAAATGCATTAAAACAAAAGAGTGTAAATTCATGTACAAAAAGGTCATGAAGGTCACTATCGATATCAGTTACTATAGGTAAAGGGCAACCAAAATAGAACACCTTTCTTTCCTTTCTACTAAACACTTAAGAATGCTGTGAACATTTACAAATTTTCATTATTTTAATTTACATTAAAAAAAAATCTGTATCTAGAATCTTGAATACTTCCACAGCAACAGACTGATGGATTGGAGACAGCATTGATCTAAACATGAAACTTTGAGCAGAATGTAATGCAGCGTGTCAGAAAAATCAGTCTACTTCCTAAATATTTCCCCATCAAACTGACATGACTGCAGTTCCAAGCAGTTCCAATTCCAAGCAATTTGAACTGAAATCATGTGGTGCATTGACTGGAAGCAGATAGCCTGGCAAGTACACACATTCTTTTTTTTTCAATCCTTTCTAGCATCTTATCTGGTTAGAACCAGTGGTCCATCACCTACTGCTTCCGTGAGATGCCCTCTGAAAAAAATAAATAAATTAATAATGGTTCACCACTATCCTAAGATTCAAAAGCAAAGAAAAATTCTCATCCTGAATGTTTGTGTGTGTGTGACATGTTTGAGAGTTACAGTGAGTGCTGTCACGTTAGAAGGTGGCACTCTTGGCAAATATCTTTTTGATGAGAATTACAAAAAAGACTATATCTGTATTAGCCCAACAACACTGAATATATTCAAGGATACTATATCTTTTATACATAAATATGATTATATTTATTAGGTATATTTTAACATTTATGTCATAAATATCTGGCACAAACACAATGAGAGTTAAGTGAATTATCTCAATTACAATAACAAAAATCAACTGGTTAACCAATGCATGGATGTTTCATCAATCAAGATTACATATTCGGGTCTTTAGTGTCCCAACGGATGGACGCGATTATATAAAACGCTTCTCATATTGGAGTAACAATTACAGAAGAATAAAATAAAGCATATTCTGTTACCTTTTGGAGCTTGGAAGGTTTCAGTTTAAGCAGATGTTTTATACCATCATCATCTGGCTCATATTGAGCCATTTTGAAATCTGGCTAATATTGAGATCTGGCTCGCGATTTCAAACATATTCTCAAAACTATCATCGTCAAAATCAATATTTGAATTGCTGACAGCTTCTTTGCCAGATCCATTTGATTGCGTTCAGTACTTGCTCTGCGGTAAATCGCTGAGCCATTTCATGTTTTGCTGATAATACTTCCTAATCGTTATTTTCTGCCTGCAGTAACTATGAGCAAAACGTTACTTCATCATTGTGTATTAGACATTGCCACCTTGTGGAATAAAACTGAATTGCACTTATCAAAGATTAAATTATTGTTGTGCAGAAACCTCAGGTCGTTAGTGACCCTATAGACTTATTTTTACAGAAAACAGGCACTCTTTTATAATTTCATTATTTTTTTTCTTGTTATATTGTTTATAATGAATTGATTGAGGAATACTAAGAAGGTTGATGTCTAACTGTAAAAAAATAAATGAGGAGGAGGGTAGTGACTTACGTCACTAAAAGACCCGAGGAGTGCATTTAAGGGTTAGATTTACACAAAAAAACAACCACATATAAAACATTGAAATAACCAGCAGCACAAATTAAATGAGCTCTAAGCCTATGCATAAGAGAGAGAGGTCAGAGTAAAACAAAGTGATTCACCAGACTTTCCAAGGCTACATACAAGAGAAAGGACTGAGTTCAATGAACTGATTCACTAGAAATATATATATATACTGTATGTCAAATGGAGAGAAAAGACTGTCTGCCGGCACTCTAACATAGCCTTGAACAGAGTATAACTATCCACCTAGTAAGAAGAACCATTTCACTAGAATGAATGTTTCCAGCGCCACAAATGACAGCGATTCACTAATGAATCAGATATTCCAACACATACATTGTGTGCGAATACAGTAATAAAACCAACTATGTAGTTTTTGGTCGCTATACACAATCTACTCGCTTGCAAGAACCTGCTTTTCAAAAACCTACACTGTTCTGAAAAATGTACTTCAGGTAGTAGCATCGTTACTTTTAGTAAGTTACTCCACAACACTGACACTGATTTGTTCACATATACTGTATGTGGGAGGCAGTGGAGGAGTCACAGCAAGGAATCGCTCTCTCAGTGAGGTGCAGGTGGAAACAAAGACTTTTTAGTGATTCATGCGAAGTCAGTTCTGAGAGTCTCAGCCTCACCTCCCCTCTAGTGGATACACGCTGTCAGTCTCCCATTGCTATGCAGGCTGGAAGCCCTCAAGAAGGCCTGAGGCAGGTGCTAAAGTGATATGTGTATTTGTGAGGGAGTATGTGTGTGCGTCAGAGACAGAAAGACTGGACTTGTCTGTTCTCATTTGGCTGTCTGTCAAAAAGCAAGATTTTTAGTACTTTTTTTTCTTCTTCAGCGGATGAATATTAAATCTAGTCTTTACTCGCTGGAAGTGATTTTCCCTACAGACTTCACACCTCCTTTGCCCCTCGTTACACAGAAACGAAACATCCGGCCTATTCGAATTTTTGGCAAAGAGGAAATCGGTTATGAACAGGTCATTTGGAAACATCTGTGGCCACAATCATTACCTCCCCTCTTCCTCCTCGGCTCTGCTACACCAACAAACATTAGCACAGCGCTTTCACTCATCTCGCTCTTAGAATTACCATGGTAACAGAGCCCTCTGTGAAAACAGACAAACAACAGCAAGCTGGTTGAAGATCTGTCTTGACATTTCATAACAACCACAGACTGAGCCCAAGTGTGTGTGAGTCAGAGTTGGACCTGAATATGAAAGCATCTAACTCTTGTAATCTGTGACGAGACCTGTATGTGCTGGTATTCAAAGGTGTAAAAAGTTTTGAGAAATTATACTTAAGTATGGGTACTGTGTTGCAAAAGGCAAATTATCTAGCCAAAAACATGTAACAAGTAAAAGTAAAAAAAAAATAGTTTACATTTGCATTTAAAAGTAAGCTTGATAAAAATGAAGAACTACATCACACTGCCACAAAAAAAATAAAAAATAATAATAATTTAGAATTTTTTTCATGTATTCTAGTAAAGTTACCTGAACATGTTCATATAAATTTACTTTAGAAGCAAAATTGTGTAAGACAACATTTTACCAGGTAAGAATAACAGATTTATTTGGCTGTTTTAAATAAAACATGCAAATGATCAGCTAAGGACAAAAAAGGAGGAAAACCTGTTTCCCCCATTCACTATGACTATGCAATAATAATAATAATCTCTGAAGGCTTTTTTTCATTCCATAAACCACATCTGCTATTTTCTTTGCACCCACTGCACGTTTAAAAGAATGCTTGGTCTTGGAATCTGTGACTTAGTGTGCAAATGCTTCAGAATTGTCTTTAAATATGCAACAAAGGTGAATGGAAACATATCTCCCATTGAGTGCATTTGATTGTTTCTGAAAGCAATGTGGCTATGAATGCTCTAAAATTGCCTCAGAATATAAAAATATAGTGGTTGTTACCTGAAAGCAGTAAGAAAAAAAGCAGAGGCACCATTACTGCCTCTCTTTGTCTCTATTTCGGTCTCTACTCGTGTTATGCCAAGGCAAGGAATCTGTGTCTTGTGGCAATGAATCATTTCTTCACCCCAAAGTACAGGAAACCTTTGACTTTCTGGCCCCCTGATGCATGAAATCTCCTTGTCAGGCTCGGCTGGTCATGGTTATTGGTCTCAATAGGCCAGGGGACAAGATAAATGGAGAGACACCATTAAGACTTCACTTTCTGTTGGCATGCAGACCAATCTAGACGGCACATATGCACTTACAGTACTCGTTTCTGCCCACTGCCAAGCAATTTGCCTTTTCTTACCTTCACAGCTGTCTGAAAGAGCACTGGGCTTAAAGAAATCGAGGATTATTGAGTGGATACTTTAGAAAAAGCCAATTATACTAATCCTATGGATTAGTCATGTTTTACTTTTTCTTTTCTTTTTTCTTGCAAAGAGACAGCTTGTGCCAAGTTTAATTTCTCAGGAAAGTGGTCATAATGTAACATTATTGTTGTGCTGTGTTTCTTCACTGTTCAGCCATGACTTTGGATGCCAGGTGTTCAAAAAGCCCATTTATTCCTTTGTACTG